>NC_142358.1:11941920-12241920 GCF_059441175.1 Urocampus carinirostris
ATAATCAGAATAATGTGCCCTAGGGGTCATGATTTGGACCAGGACGTCCTGTCCCAGTTGATGGCGGCAGATGACAAACGTCACAAGATCGACAAAGATACCCCATCTCTTGAAGAACAGCTCCTGCTCAGCCATGCCCTACTAGTGAGTGTGACCAAAAGGCAGCCAATCAAGGCAGGGGAGGAGGCAGTTTTTGAATGTGTCTGGTTTTTAATACAGGACTGTTTGGAGGAGAGCCCGATCGAAGGGGAACCAGGCACAGAAGAGTTCAATCATTTTTTGACTGACAGGGATCCCATTTTGGGAGATATAAGAGGCCTGTGTGACACCACAAGTAAGTGTGAGCACCTGAAATTGCCGAAATTATACCTGCAAAATCATACAACAGCAATATAACATGCTTCATTTCAGGTACAGTGACTTTTATTTGTGTAAATTTGCATAAATGTAACATTTGTTCTGTTTGGCAGCACTAATGCTGGACATCTTCAAATCTCAGCCGCCACCTGACTTGTCTCCGATGTCTTGACCGAGCTATCATCAAAACGGTGGTTATCAACTTCATCGTAGTATTTTGTCTTCTGCGAATATTCAGATACCACACAGACAACCAGCGGTATCTTAAACTCAGAATATGTGCGCCCTCACCCCCACTTCATGTTCAAAGGGCTATCAAGAAAATATATATTTTTTATACTTAAATACCAATCACGTTAACATTTATCAAGTAAAGTAATTTTTTTCAAGTTTTGGTAGCATTTATTTTTTATTTCCCCTGCTTGCTGGTTCGCGCCTCGACCGAGACATACCTAATTGGTATAATGGCGGCGCCCTCTGTTGGCTGCGGCTGCATCGACTCGCTACAACGGGTCAGGTGTATCGACATTTCGTTCTGTGTACATTGTTACAAAGAATGACAATACAAAGGAAATTATTATTATTATTATTATTATTATTATTGTGTTGGGCGAGAGACATTAAGACGACCCAACACTCCTTATATGGTTATTTCAAAAAATACAAATTTGTACTGTAGTTGTCTTTTGTTATGGTCCTAAAGTACTTTCTTAACAACATTCAAATAATTAAGTTGTGAGTCTAGCATCAGATCATTTTTGACCTATGATAATAGGAATACAATGTGTGCTACTTTTTGTTCCTTTGTTCATTTCCCCTTTTTTTCGAAATGTTTTGACCATGATATCAAAAACAAGGTTGAATGCGACTTTTAATGATGTGGAAAACATGTTTTTTTAATGTCTGTTGCAATAAAGTTTTGCAAAAGCAATGTGTCCGGTGCCCACACTAACAAAAAAGATTGGGGAAAATATGTTTTAAGTATTTTCTTTTTAACCTATGTTGTATTTTAACTGTCTATCCCATGAATATTGTTTTCCTTCCGAACGCAATATAACGCTACAACAAGCCACTTGTCCATATACATATGACGTCATCGATATGCGACGGATTGTATTGCGCGGGGGATTTGAAAACAAATGGACAATTCAAAAATGTCAGCTGTACAAACGTAAGTTTATGCCTCGGTGCTATATTCCTAAAAGCCTTTTTTAACATATTAAACACTCAAGGAATCTTTTACGTTTACATGTCGTACCCTAATTACCTATAACGTAGATCGTCGTTGGGAGAAATTTTGCTCGTTGGGATGTGCTACGGAATTAAAACGTTTATTTACGTTATATTATACCTCTAAACGTTGTTAGTGACTGGATTCCTGTCCTAATTTAGAATGTATGTACAACTGTTAAAATACAATAACCCCTTATTTTCGTGTATGGCATAACAGATAACAATATAGTAAACATTGTTTACGGCAAGATTTGACATGGCACGCCAGAATAAACATGTAATTAAGACTTAAACGACAACAAATGCCAGAATAGATCAAATATTTACAAGGTACAGCTTTGAGATGCATCGTAACAATCGAAAATAGTTGATCGTAACAACAGTGCAATAACAAAATAATATTTTGAAGCAAACAATAAAAAATAAGACCCCTCCCCAATATTTAACACCGCTTGCATCAACGGTTGACTGGGGATAATGGATTTCGGCCAAAACGGTGCAGTTCATTTTAGCTGGGCTACAGTTCTGTTTTGGATAGACAGAACGCCAAAAGTGGCACTAGCTGCCCCCCCGCGCTCGCAGCAATACGTGATCATGGATAACACATCACGTAATATTATTCAACCCGGGATTCACTGAGGCCGTTAAATTCGAAGTGCAAGTTGTGAGGGATTACATACCCCCTCCATCTTCTGTAGCCCCCTGTTAATAATTCAAAGAGACACAGAACATAAGATCCTTCAAGTACTTCCCAAACCTGTTAACTTGCTTTTAAGATGTTCTTCTATTACCTGGCAAACAGTCCATTGTTTGACTGCATGTCCCCAGACCTTTTTTTTTGTCTCTCACCAAAGCTCATCTGGGATAAAAACACACTTAAACCCAACTATTGAACCAAATTTGGAGGACAAACTCCATCGATTGCAAATCTTGCGCTATGTTTGGACAATGTGTTTGATTTTGTTGACTCAATTACGAATACAGTGTATGTGTATATTTGTCAGCGTGTTGCAGCGCAGTGACCCCACACTTACGGTGCCATGTAATGAGGGGGATGAGCTGGACCCAGCAGGAGAGAAATTACTCTTCCTCCAGGTTTTCATCATCATTTCCAGACAGTTTCCTCCCAGAACATTCACATAATCATTTGTTATAAATGTGTGTAGGACAGGCGACGAGTACAGAAGGTCGTGTGGCGTCAGCTGTTTGTTCTGGACTCCATGATGTGTGAGCTGGAAGGCCTTCAATCTGTTGAGCAACTGATAACACAGCCATGTCCTCCACAGTCAGGTAGTCCCACCCACAGGGTCTTCCCACCAATTAGTAAAAATGTGTATTCAAGATTAAATACGTTTTTCTTCGTACTTAAAGAATTTGTGATCGCATTCTCGTACACTGACAAGATTATCATAACTTACATTTTGAAAAAGCTTAAGTCACAGTCCCTGAATTGGAAGAAGCACTCTTAATTTATTACGACTTAAGTCTTCTTCCTGACCCCCAGAATGCGGAGCTCGACGCCGCTGGAAAGCTTTGAAGACAGAAAGCAGGGCAACAGCGCAGAACACGGAGGATCTGGTCGACACTCTGCAACAAAATATCCTCGAGAAACGAAACAAAGTCACACAACTAATGCAACAATTGCAAGAAAAGGTATACACAAACACCTGAGGTGTGAAATGTGAGTAAGATTTTTTTAGGATTCAGTAATCAATATACTTAAGTTTACCTGTCTATCTTTAAAACTTTTTTTTGTTTAAACCTTTTAAGCAAACCTAAAAATATTCTCGTTTTCAACCTTCTTTAATGAGTGAAAACAACTACCAGTACATAATTTTAGTTTTTATTGAGAAAGCTGGTATTGTTTAAAAAATTTTCAGTTGTGCTGTTTGTTTTCAATAGTACAGACGCCTCCCGACTTACGTACATTCGACTTGCGTAAAACGGTAGATACGAACATTTTTTTGGGGATGTCGAAAAATATTCGGACATTGCTGTAAGTTAGAATTTGTATCGTGTGCACCTTTTTCAGAGTAGAGGACATTACTGTAGTGCTTCTTTCTGTCGCTCCCGGTGTGTGGCGTTGTTTGTGGTCACCCAGCATCCACCCATAAGTGAAAAAATCCGCTTCCTCTTTCTAGTTTGTGTGTAAACATCTCTCCTTCACCTGCTTGTAATCCCGCCACTGCCACCAATGTAGCGTGTTGTTTTGTGTGGGTAATGGATTGCTCCTCCTTCATGGAAAATACTCAGAAACACTTACAGTCTCTTTGTAAACACACCGAACTCTCTCCAAAACTAAACTCTCATGCTCTCCCACACTCTCGCACCAACTCTCGCGACATTTGTCGCCCTACTGACATCATTCACGCACACCTCACATTCTACGCTACTCTATCTCCGACATTTTTATTGTTTAATACCTCGTGCATCCATCCATATGGGTGGTGTAAATTGTAAAGAAGAGGTAAACCGTTTCTTTTGAAATGAAAGTGGAATAAGAAAGCTTGATGCGGTTGAGAAAATAGTCGGAATGCTATTTTTTGGCCACTTTTTTACCACAGAGGTGGATCTCTTGAAGCACATCTCCCAAAAGTAAGTTAAACTTAACTTTATTTATCTTTTATAGAGCATATTATTTAATGAAATGTTTATGTTTTAGTACAAAACAATACAGGTTACCTATACAAGCCTTAAACATACTTATTTAAACCATAAACATACAAAATATAGCACTGAAGCAACTTACGAACAAATTTAACTTACGAACGATCGTCCAGAACTCATTCGCAGGTCGGGTAGTATCTGTATAGGGTTTCTCAACCCTTTTTGAGCCAAGGAACACTTTTTTCATGATAAGATTTTGAAGCACTCTGTTGAAAATATGTTTTGAAGAATTGTCGTCACCGGTTTCATGTGTTTTCTAAATCTCAAATGATCGTGTGTTTGTCAAAATGACGGACGGCCTTAATATTTTCCTGCGTCTCTAGCCAACCAGGGGGGGAAATGGTAATCTGCAACATAGTTAAGATGTGACAATGTTACAATAGCAACCAGAGGATATTTCACAAAAGTAGAATAGAAGAAATCTAGCCTGACTGATTAAGCGTCGCTTGAACTAGTCCGGCTGGCACATTTGGGCTTAATCGGTTTCTCAATTCAAATTGAAGTTCTAATTTGTTTTTGATTTTTTTTTGTTTTTCTTGTTTTTTTCCCCATTGATACTTCTTCAAAAATCGATGAATGGGAATTGGACCTATACAAATTACCCTTGTCAAAAGCTTCATTTATACCATCTTTGCAAGATTGTGCGTCTCTCTTAAGGATCTCAATAATCGCTGTAATAAACATATTCAGCAAAGCTCTGATGGCCATTCGACATGCATTCCTAATTGTCATAGCAATAAAGCTCATGGCTGTAACGCGACTATTGCAATTAAAACTTTAATGACAATACAGTGTTGCCTTCATGTAAAGTTTCAATGCGGGATAGTTAAAATAATACAACATATGAAGGTAGTCCATGGAAATGCTATAAAACCCAAATATTTTACTCGTATGAGACAGTTAAAGTGCCAGATGTATCGCTTGAGATAATTGTTGTCTAGTTATTAGCCGGGGCAGCAGGGCAGCGCAGTGGTTAGCGTGTGTGCGGCACAGTTCTGACGTCATGAGATCGAACCATCCTGTGTGGAGTTTGCATGTTCTCCCTGTGCTTGCCTTGGTTTCCTCTGGGCACTCCGGTTTCCTCCCACATTCCAAAAACATGCATGTCAGGTTGATTGGCCGGTTCAAATTGTCCCTAGGTGTGAATGAGCAAGTGAGTCGTCTGTCTCTGTGTGCCCTGAAACTGGCTGGCAACCGGTTCAGGGTGTCCCCTGCCTGAAGACAGCTGGTATGGGCTCCAGCACCCCCACGACCCTACTGAGGATAAGCAGTGCAGATAATGGATGGATAGTTATTACCCTGGGTAGGAGCAAGCTAGCTGTAGAGAATAAATCACAGCGGTAACTGAGCCGGGCAAATTGAACCTGCTTTCATGCAAGCAACTTGAGGCTAAATTCATCCAAGATCGTTAACATCAATATTTTGTTTGTTTGTACAGTGTACCAGAACACATGTCCTCCACACCCTTCTTATCTTTTTAACCACCAAACCAATTTCATGCGTGAGAGGGGCCACTGTATAGGGATACAATGATTAATGACTAATCCTAATGCAACCTCTATAAACCAATCTGAACATTGATTCATTTTATTTGTTTATTTCACCATTTCTGTTGTCGTTCAGAAGCCACAGCGTGATCATTTACAGGTCAACTTGAACGAGGCACGCAAAACCTTGCAGGTACGCGATCATCAGCTGACTCAGATGAAGGCGCAGCTTGATGTGGAGCTTCGAAATGTAAAGACGTGGCAGCGCTCCAGAGAGGCGTGAGTGTCGATGAGTTATACAATGCCGAAAACCTTTTGGCATATTGCCACATTTCAGGTTTCAAACTTATAGATGAAAAAGTCAAAATACACACAATCGTGAAAAAAAACAAATATATACAAGATTTTATATTGTGCTAACAAACCAAAAAGTAGGTGTTGCATAAATATTGGCCCCCTTTGGGTCGATACTTTTTACGATCACGATCTCAGCCAAAAGTCTTTTTGGCTATTTAACTGTAAGTTCTTTAGGTTTGATGGTGTTCTTTTGTGCACAGCATTTTTCCAGGTTTTTCCACAGATGCACTTAGGCAGGGATGTCAAACAGGTTAAGGGATTTAATCCGGCCCGTGAGACAAAGCTGAGGGAAGCGCAAGAGAAAAACGAGCTGCTGGTTGAAATATGGCCACTTGATGTTGCCAAAGCAATATACTTGTATTTCTCTCTCTCTCTTTCTATCTTCCTCCCTTTTAATCTTACTCTCTATTTCTCTGTCTTTCACTCTCTCTCTTTTTCTCTTTCTTTGTTCCTCTTTGTCTCTTTCTCTCTCTGTATTTTTACCTTCTTTTGTTCTCTCTTCCTTTTCTCTTCTCTCGCTTTTCTCTTTCTCTCGTGCTTTCCCCTTCTCTTTTTCTCCCCTTCTCTCTTTCTCTCCTTATTTTTTCTCTTTCTATTTCTCTTTGGATTTCTTTCTCTCTCTTTCTTTCCCCCTCTCTCACTATTTCACTTTTTATCTCTTTTATTTCTCACATTCTCTCTCTTTCTTTGTCCCACCCTCTCTCCTTTTCTCTCCCTCTCTTTTCTCTTATTTCTTTCGCTCTCTTTTTTTTTTCTCTGTAATCTACGAGTCCAGCCCTCGAGAGAATGTTTGTTCTATCGTGTGACCCCGAGTTAAAATGAGTTTGACACCCCTGCTCTAAAGGATTGAGGTTGGACCTTGGTTTGGCTATGCTAACCCCTTTATAATAAAATAATAAAATAATATACTTGTATTGTCATTCTTTGTAACAATGCACACAGAACGAAATGTCGATACACCTGACCCGTACAGTTGTTATTTGTAAAGAATTCCATTATAGATTTTGCTTTATGTTTAGGCATGTTGTTATGTTGGAAAGAAGATGTTCATGCGCCCCATTTTCAGGTCTATTTCAGACCCCAAAAGATTTTCTGCAAATGTGGCAAATTGACCAAAAGTTCTTGAGGGGCTAAAACTTTCACTTGGCACTGTAGATGCTGTGGTTAATGAAATAACTCTGCGTACTGTTGCTAGCTTGCAGACGTACGTGGAATCTGTGCAGCAAGTTGCACACGTCAACTTACTGTCCTTCAACCAATCGGAAGTCTCGCTGGAACTGAGGCCACGCCCCCTCAATCATGCAAATCCCGCTTTGAATGATCTGAAGCCGTTGAGGGTCTCAATCATCTGGAACCAGAACAACCGATTCACACTTAAGCTGGATCCGGTACGAAAAAGTCTTGAGTCGGGTTTGGTGCCGTTTTTCATCAAGGAGGCAGTTGAAATGAGTCCTGGCCAGGGGTCAGCAGCAAAAGTATGCGTTGCCTTTCTTATAAGAATTAGGGAAAATAATATTATGTAATAATTAAGACATTTTGCTCACTTTTCAGAATATTTTTGAGCAAAACAAGTTGATATCGTGGCAAAAAAATGGTAAAAGTAATATATTTTTGTATTTTACTATATTTTTAAGCTTTTTTTTCAGGCGCATAAATGGAAATGTTTAAAATGATTTAAACAAATAGATAGATAGATAGATAGATAGATAGATACTTTGTTCATCCCCGAAGGGAAATTCACATTTGTTTGGGGAACTAAAATTATTAGACAATGGTACACATTTTTTTTAGTACATTGTTATAAATAAAGACTAAAATAAAAAATAATGCTAAGAAAAACGTGTTTTCACTTTAACAAAAATATAGCAAAGTAATACAAGTGAATCTTTAGAAAAGCATAACTTCCAGATTTTTTTCACCTCATTTCTTTTTACATTTAAAAAGTTAAATGTCCAAAAATAATACTTAATATGTATGCTTTATTTTACCCCCCAAAAATAGGGGAAATAATATGTATTTAACAATGTTGCTCCTTTTTGAGATTATTTTCTAATAAAAATTTTAATATTATGATTAAAAAATTGGTAAAAGTATTTTTTTATTTATACTGTATTTTACTATATTTGTAAGTTTCTATTACAAAAATATAAATAATGTCCAGAATGAATACAAACTATTTAAAACAAGGGAGGTAATGGTACTTGTCTTATTGTTTTGGTTTTTTTTTCCCACCAGTAAATTGTTTTAATATAAAAGTAAAAAAAAACCTCAAAATAAGTGTTTTATTTTAATAAAAACAAGAGGGAAAAAACGTTTTCAACTTTCCAAATGTTTTTTTCATCATTTCTTATCTTTATGTAAGTAACAAAGGGTAAAATATGAAGATAAAAAATAGTGTTTACGGGTATCAAGGTGGGGGATTTTGTAAGGTTTATTGTTATATATTCTTTATCAATTATCCATTATCCGTTATCGGTCAAATCATAATACGCTACAAAGCCAAGGGGCCGAGACACTTGCTCTGAGCTAAGAGGCTGAGTAAGGGGGGTTTTTAAGGGTTATTGATCTATCTTCGTTATTCATTATCCATTATCCGTTATCGGTCAGTTCATAACACGCTACAAAGCCTAGGAGCCGGGACACTTACTCTCAGCCAAAAGGCCAAGCTAAGGTCCTAGCACGAAAGCCTTGCTGTGATCATTGCGAATGAACCGTTCCCGGAGGTACTGCAATACCGAGTCGACGCGTGGAGTGGACAGAGTAAGCACCCATTCCTGATACAGTCCAACAAACACAGCCTTAAACCTGGGTCTAGCAGGATTGTAGATAAGAAGGGAAACTACATGACATTTAATCTCATCATCACACCATTTTTACTCACGGTGCCATGTTGTACAATGTTGTAATTGAGCATTATGGGAAAGAGTTTGGCCAAAATAACGCTGTACAACATGGTATTGTCAACTAGAAATAGTGTGATGATGAGATAGAACCGAATGCCTTTTCCAATGTAATCCTGATCCAAAGGAGTCTAGTGAATGGATAGTCCATTTGGGCTCATTATTGTTATTATTACTAAAGTTATAATTGGGCCGGGCCACAAGAATAAAGTCAGACATTAAACTGGTCCGTAGTACAGTAAAGATTGCCGACCACTGCCTTAAAGTACCCCAGGGTTCACAGCACTCCCATTTGAGAATCACTGATTTAGACAAAAGTAATGCTATATTGTGGCATATTGGCAAATATAAAGATTTATAGCTAGTAGGCTTTAAAGATTTTTGTAATTTCTGGCATTTCTGATGTTGATTCTGACTTTCTGTCATATGATCAGGCAAGCCCTGTAAACCTGCTGCAGGAAGATATCTCCGGCGGCTCGACCCAGCTCAGCGCCGCCCTACTGGAAATCGTGGAGAACTATGCGGGTCAAGCCGACCTACTGGCTGAGATTCAGACTCTGCGATCCAGGTGGGCTTTGCAAGTGACCCCTCGCTACCCTGCCTCAACCGACATAAGCGCAACCACTTCTTCCTTTTTTTAGCTTCGCCATCGACTGGCGACCTGCTCAACGTGTCCTAGTCTACCTCAAGTCTGCGTCAATCTTATGTCACCTGGAAGTAGAGAAAGGTTACCCCAGTGAGGGAGGTGTCCACCTGCGAGAGGTAGAAAGAGACGGGCAACTGCTGAATACGGATGGACTGCAGGTGATTATTACTTGTCAAGTCATGTTAGTCTTTAATCACAAGATGTCTCAAAGGGCTGCACAGACCACAGATTACTGCAAACCACAGACTATTATGATACCATCCCCTGATCCAAAACCTACATGAGGGCAAGGAAAAAACTCAAAAAAACTAGACATGAGGAAAATGAAGAAACTTTGGGATGGGACTACACATTACTAGCAAAATATCATGAAATGTATCAGCAAAAAAATAATAATAGCACTTCATTAGTCAATACCATGGGCGGGCAACTATTTGGAGTAGCGGGCGGCATTGGGTTAAAAGATTTGGCCATAGTGGCCGATCTTGGACACCTATACAATGTTTTCATTTATGAATAAATATAAATAGAGACTACTTCATGTTATATTTCTTTATATTTGTTGGCAACCTGTCATCAAATTGGTTTTGAAACACTCACATTTAAAGCAAAATAATATATTAGGTCTCTTGTTTTATGCACTTAATTCTATATTTACTTTTGTAGTATTACTGTATGTATAGTTTGTTTGTATTGTAATATTTTTGCAGTTGGATTTTTATAATATTTCTGTAGTATTTTTGTAGTGTAACTGTAATTTTATTTTTGTGTTATTTCACAATATATTTTTTTTCGTAATTTTCCACAGTACTAATTTTGTAAAATGACTAGTAATATTTTTGTCCTATTTCTGTCGTAGCATTTCCATAATAGTATTTCTTTATTATTTTTGCATTATAACTGTAGTTGTATTTTTGTAATATTTCCGTTGTGGTATTTTGTAGTATTTCTATTTTTTAAGTATTTCTATAGTAGTATTTTTGTAATGTTTCTAGTATTTCCATAGTATTATTTTTTTAGTAATTTTGTAGTATATATGTTGTAATATTTCTGTTGTGGTATTTTTATAATATACTATTACAGTGTTTATTTTACCTCTGAAAAGTGATGAATCCCGGGGACTCACATGCTCAAAAATCTATGGGTCCCAACAGAGATCTATGGGTCCCCAAAATTTAGTGTTATCGAGGTTGAAATTGTAAATCGGTGACAAATATATAATACAAATCTATAATAAATATATAATAAAAATATATAAACATGCATTTCAGGTGAATTGGCCGGTCCAAATTGTCCCTAGGTGTGAATGAGCGAGTGAGTTGTCTGTCCCCGTGTGCCCTGCGATTGGCTGGCAACCAGTTCAGGGTGTCCCCTGCCCACTGCCCGGAGATGGCTGGGATGGGCTCCAGCCCCCCCGCGACCCCAATGAGGATAAGCGGTACGGCTGATGAGATGAGATGAGATTAATCATCAAATTATTAATTCATTTTCTGCATCAAATTATTGTTGGTAATATACAGATTAAAGGGATAACCACAAACCTGTCTTTTTTTGCATTTTCTCCTTTTATACTTCAGTTTTTTCTTAACTTCTTTATACAACATAATAATTCGTAATATAATGCATCAAATCAAGTAAGCTGTTTGATAGCCGGCTCTCTTGAATGAGTTGAAGCCGAAAAAGCCGGCTCTCTAAAAATAGACAGACTTTTCACCACACAACTCGAGATCGACGTGCAGACGAAAACTCGAACCGCGAGACCAAAACAACATCTGCTGGATATGCCTGACGAAAAGTTTGGAGTGCGGTAAATCTTTGTTTAAAAAAAATGTAATCGGGTAATAATGACAATTTTGTGTCAAAAAAGTTGCGTCCCCAGCAAAAATGATGCGTCTAGGACGCAGGGTCGCGGGCAAACGAGAACACTGCTATTACTGTAGTAGTTTTTCTAGTATTTCTATATTTTTGCTTTTTAGAATGAAAGCTAGATCATTTATTAGGTGCCTGTTTCTAAACATTAATTTGACATTTAGTTTTGTAGTCGACTTGTGGTATTTTTGCAGTACTTCTGTAGTATTTTCTTTGAAGGGGCAATGGGGATACATATGTCTCACCATTTTTTTTCACAAGTATTACTTTATTTACTATCATACCAGCTCAGTAGCCTAGATGGTAGGGCGCCCGCTTTGAGACTGGGAGGTCGCTGGTTCGCGCCTCGGCCGAGTCATTCCTAAGACTTATAACATTGGTAAAATGGCGGCGCCCTCTGCTGGCTGCGGCTGCATCGGCTCGCTACAACGGGTCAGGTGTATCGACATTTCAATCTGTGTACATTGTTACAAAGAATGACAATACAAAGGAAATTATTATTATTATTATTATATGTATTGGCAAAATGTTTTGACCATTTTCGGTTGTTGGGCTGGATGAAAAAACCCGACAGGCTGCATGTGGTCCCCCGGTCGATGCTTTATTTGTGTACAAGCTTAAGGAATAAAGTTATACATTGTACGGTTTTACGTAATCAGGAATTAGAAATAAAAGTAATTGTATTGCATTATAGTTATATAAAAAGACTTGATATACAGATACAATTAGTAAAAATAAGTATTACTTTACAGGATTCCAATTTTATCTAAGGTTTGCACACTACACGGAACAATATTGAATTCCGTGTTTGTTATTTTTAACTCTTTTTAGTCTTTTCCTCGTTTGCATTAGCTTTGTTTACATTTACAATGTCGGTTCGCTTCTCTTTCTCGGCGGTCTCATTCAGATTTCACACAGACCAGGCACACTTTCGGACATTTCGCGTGTTTTTAAACAATATTGGGTTCTTGATGTGCTCTTAAAGTGAACTAAAACCAAGCATATCTGAATATGAAAGAGAAAGTTTAGATTTTGCTCCGTACACTATACTATGTGGTAAAAATTGTTTTTTTGGGGGGGGGGACTACAAGCAACTACCTGATCTTGGTTTCCTCTATTTTTTTCTCAAGGTTACACTGTTAATTTTTCTTAAACAAAATGTAGTCATTTTAATTATATTTATAGTATATGTTCATGATATCAAAATTTTCAGATTACATCATGGACTACATTTTTCAACGGGTAATCAGTAACTGTATCGGATTACATCTTTTAAATAATCCTCCCAACCCTGTTCATGTATAACGCACACTGTATTGTACCCATAAAAGAACTCACAGTTTGGGTTGGCATTATACACCAGGATTTACTCTAGCACGTTATCGTATTTGAGCACTGATTGATCTTACGAAAAATATCACTGACCACATTTGTGCAATGGGATTTGAATCCGGATTGCAGCGGCGAGTGCACTAATTCTTAATCACTTGACCACTTAAGTTATAGATGACATAGGAAAACGTTGAATACGTGGGGCCAATGATTAAAATCATGTATCGACAATGTAACCTATGAACATTATACCAAAATAAAATCTACAATATATTTTTGAATGACTTTCCCATTCAGTGTCAATAAATGATTTTAATCATGTTCCCATGTATTCAGAAACGCGGTACAATGAGTAAAAATAGTGTGATGATGAGATCAAACCTAATCCGTCTCCTGTGTCATCTAGAAAAGTAATGGTTTAGTGATTAAAAATCGGCACTCTCATTGTCAGGATCTGGGTTTAAATTCCGGTGAGATGGTTCTCAACCCACAGTGCTTAGTTTGAGCTGAGATAAAGTGCAACAAAATCGTATAAGGCTTTTTCATGAAGAAATAGGGGTGCGTATTATTCATTACTGAGCGTTGTACACAAATAAATACAGTGATTTAGTAGCCATTCAAAATAAGGAGAGCAGACTTTGGAACTTGCAAGGAAAACTGGAGAATACTGGACCAAGAACACTCGAGACGCAAAAAAATCCAAATCTGTTCGAAAGGTCCACCCTCTGAGCCCTTTTTTTAAAAAATTAAATCTTCTGTGTTACAAAAATTGGATCAGCCCTAAGGGTGTAGGAATGAAAGCAACATGTTTGGTCAATATTGACAGTGGGAGGTTAATCGTGCATATTAGTCTAAATAACAAACAACAATGATCTTAAACAAAGTACAAGGCCAGTCAAGCCAATCCTTAGTATCAGTCCTTGCCAATTCACATTCTGTTCTTAGCATCAATCACTCGTGTTTAGTGTTCCCACGGATCCTTGAAAAGACTTAAAATACATTGAATTCGTTATTCTAAAAATAAGGCCTTATTTGGATTTGAAATGTTTAAAATCCAATTTTTAAAAGTCTTAAAAATGTCAACAAATTAAAAGGATTTATGTTTTTGGAAACTAAAAAGATTTAGTAACATTGATCAATTGTCTTTTTTTAGTAATTCACCGATTTACTTTTGTGGTGACGTTGCGTGACCACCATAATGGAACTCTCAAAACGGTGATGTGATTTCAGTCGGGCTCTTCATAGCAGACGCATGTCTTAGGTCTACCCACAATACACATCGCAACTTTGGACAAAGACGTTTACTTTGGACCATGGGAAAGTGTGCATTTAATAGGAAGTGGCTGTCGGACGTAGGTTTTTTCGCCACGGCTAAAAAGCTGTGCCAGGTAATGTGTACGGGGCACAATGTCTTCTGTGCAAGTATTTGGGATTTTTTTGTTGCTTGGTCTTAAATTTGATTTCAAAAGGCAGTAAAAAGTCTTGGATTGATCTTGCCTTAAGCTGTAGGAACCCTGATTGTCAAATATTACTATCGTGTGCCTTTATCTTTAAAACACTAAAAATGAATCTATTATCAGCAACTATTTTCACCGACAAAGATAAATTAACAATTGTGATTAACTGTTTCTTTCCCTACTAATGGTTTTGTTTATTTTCCAGCCTCAAGACCATGACTGTAGCCTGACCAGTTGGGTTGCTTTTCTCAGCACCGCTCCTCTCATTTGATGCTTGGACGGTTCTCAAAAAAATCCAACTTGCGAGAAAATGAGTCACGTGACGGATGTAATCATGCTTGCCTGCGCGTGTCATCCTGCAACCAAAGGACAAAGTAGCCATCTGTTCATCGGTTGAATTCCGGACACAATCTGAACCAAGATACTGAGGAACTGTTTGGTTACGAGTACAAAGATGCTGAAATAATTGCAAAAAACAAAATTCATTTTTCCTTTTAGAGTTTTTTTTTGTGTGTGTATTAAAGTATACCCCAAATTCTACAAATAGATCAATACAGAAGTCCCCAGTTTTTTTTTTTTTTTGACCATAATACAGTGGAACCTCGGTTCTCGACCATAATCCGTTCCAGAACCCTGTTCGAAAACCGATTTGTTCGATCACCGAAATCATTTTTCCCATTAAAAATAATGTAAATCGTTTTAATCCGTTCCAACACCCTGAATGTTCAACGTAAACATAAAGCTAACCCAGGCTAATCGTACGTTCACGTTATCGTAATCTTCCGTACGAAAGATTACGCTAACATGAACGTAAATGTAAAAATAAAAAATAAAGAAAAGAATTATGAATAGGATTTCTTACCTTTGTGGTGGTCAGCAGAAGGCGCAGGTGGACGGTGGAGCTATTATTTCTTTCTTAAATTCAATAGTTGTATGCACTACTTTTCTTTTTTCACCTGTAGCAACTTTCTTTGGAGGCATAATTAGGGGCTAAAACACTTCGTACACCTATATTAAAAGCGAAAGCAAAACGAAGCACGTCCGCACGCGATAACAGTTGGTCAGGAAAAGAGCGATCTACACCCGTACGCCGCTCAGCATCGCATCCTAGCGTACGCACTCACGCATTACTGCCGTTAGAACTCCGATTTTTTGACCGAACAGCGAAGCAAGAATTTCTCTAAATTTTTGGTCGGACTCCGATTTGTTCGAACTGAGAGGCGTTCGAAAACCGAGGTTGCACTGTACTTGAAAATAAGAGGATTAAGAAAGGCTCATTATTTTTATTGTAGAAATGTGTTGTACCACCCTAAAAGGGGGTCACCAGATAGCCCACCAAGACTACTTGAGCAAAAATAGCTCATTGTGATTTGCTAGGAAATTGGGTTTCTCACTTGCATGAAAGTGTCTTTAAATACTTAAAATCCTATTTATGAATGTAAGTCGGTGCCCTTCTATAAGGCAGACATTTTAGTGGTTGACTGAGCCCATTTCAACCCTACTTCTCATTATTAATTAATACGTGGTAATACCATAGTAGGTTGATATAGTAGACATGTTTATCAAACTGGGAGCCATTCAAACTAATCAGAGACGAAAAATCTAGATCTCACATTCAAGAAGGTTGGTGGCCCCTGCCTCAAATGTTTTAGACTCCTTTTCTGGGGTAAATGGAGAGTATAAGCATTTTTTGGAAAAGATACACCTTGCTTTACTGAGTAAAATAGACCATAAAATCAAAAATGTTGATACAGTGTCTGATATAACGTCTGCCCGGCATGCTTACAAAACATCTCTGCCCGGGTGGCCAACAACTTTTTCAAGAAAAGAAAAAAAATCTCTCGTTTTTTTTTTTTTTTTGTTTTGTTTTTTTTTTTTCAACAAATGAAATGTTTTATTCCGATTTTGAAATCGTTTTGGAAATATCGGAATTTCGGTTCGTTTGGCAATTTGCGGACTCGGCAGCCAATCAGAAGCCTGCATCGAATAACTGTGCTTCCGGACTTTCCCGAGCGTTATAAGGTTGTGCATTTGCATATAATTTTCCAAAGTAGGCGCAGAGAGAACACAAGAAAATGGATACGTGGTTAGGAATTGTTTTGTCAATTTAATAGCGCTCTTACTGGTGGGATTGCGGTAAGACGTTTTCCTTGTGTGATGTCATTACGCACGCACCATATTTCGTTTTGCTAATTGTTGAGTGCCATGTTGTATTGGATGGAGCCATGTTATTGTTTGGTTGCTGTTGAGAAATAAATATGCTTAAAGGCGGAACCACAACGTCCTGCTTATCGCATGAAGAAAATTCACACTCTGACATATCCTTACCAGGAATAAAGCCAAAACCTTAGCCCCAGAAGAAATATTCAAAAGAAGCTAACAAAATTTATGACGCTACAAAACGTAAACGTACATTAACGAACGACGCAACGCAAACATTGCATGAATGAAGATGAGTAAATACAGGTACCTGTACATACTGATGGCAGATGGAAAACAGCGATGTCATACACATGCAAGGAATGTTGTAAGTAGATTTATAATAAACTTAATTTTAAAGTGTTGTTCTGTTATATATTCTGATTATCAATCCTTAAACAATGGGTTTTTTTGCGATAAGTCGTCTTATTGAGTTTCAAGTGGTGAAAAAAATGGGGCAGGCAACTGTTCAGAGTTGTCTGCCCTGGTGTCCGGTAACTTTTTGTCATTAAGAATTTTTTTCCTCAAAAACAAATTCCACATTCTATCTTCATTTCCCAGAAGTGCATTTAATTGCAGTCTTAGTTTCCTGAAATCTATGATTTGTGAAAAACACATCATTGACAAGCTTTTTTTTTTCCAAAACTTTAAGATTAAAAACCTATTCCTTTGTGACAAAATTCAAATCGTTATAACCTCATAATGTTTTGGCATACATCTATGTATTATGGATTTTTTAGAAGGTATTTATGGGAAGATTTTTCTACACTATTCATGTAACAGGCAAAATACTCAGTGGTCCAAATAGGGTCGTAAAAAATATTGTTTCCTAAAATATTGCTAGAATTCCCTTTTTAATTCATCTTGGGGCAGCCATTTGCTACTAGTTGTCTTCGGTAGACAGTTAATTCCTAAATGATGGATGAAACATGGATTCTATTCTTTAATTCATTTTCCACAAATGCAATAATAATCAGAATGAAACCTAGTATTGTCATTATTTTATTTGTACATTTGGTAACTTTTCACTTTAAGTAATTTTCATAGTAAGAAATGGAAAACATTAGCTACCAAATAGATGACAAAACAGGCATAATGGTGTATTTATCAATTATGACAATCGTATATAGAGTGTGGCATTCATAAAAATAACAAATACATTCAATGTGCAATTTGATCATTTTCATATAAATATAATCTTTGATTTATTACAAAGTCCTGCTTGTGTGTACAGTAGGACCCTTCAAGTCTAGGTACAAGGTTTAAAAGCAGGATCTTAATTATTTCAGTCTTGGTTATATTAATGAATAGTCACTTCTCATTCGATCTGAGAGGCTTCATTCCACAAATGAACCCGAAAATATTAACACACTGTTGAAAATAACATCATGAATCCTGGTTGGTTGCTATGACTACACAGGTTTCCATAACAGCGTGATTGCACTCGCACACACTCCCGTTTACGGCGCAACATACACTACCGTTCAAAAGTTGGGGGTCACTTAGGAATGTTATTTTTATAAGGAAAAACTCGTTGTTTTTTTTGTTTTTGTTTTTTCAATAAAGGTAACACTGAACTAATCAGTAAAACACTCCCCACATCAGTAACACAGTTAATGACTATTTTAGCTGCCAATGTCTGTTTTTTACATTACATAGGTCCATTTCCAGCAACCAGCACTGCAGTGTTTTTACCAGAACATTGTATTTGCTAATTGTTTTAGAAGGCTAATGGATTATTAGAAAACCCTTGTGCAATGATGTTAGCACAAGTGATAACATTTGAGCTTGTCAGAGAAACTACAAAACTGATCTTTCTTTGAGCAAGTCAAGTATCTAAAGCATCACATTTATGGGTGTGATTAGACATTTGGATTGAAAAAGAGGACTATCATCTGAAACTTGACAGTTTGTTCTTGTTCTAAGAAATGAAAGGTACTCCATGTGAGAAACTGCCAAGAAAGTGAAGATCTCCAACAACGGTGTGCACTACCTCCCTCAGAGGACAGCAAAAGCAGGCTCTAAACTGAGAAGAAAGAGAAATGGGAGGCACAACCAAGCAAGAGGACAAGTACTTTAGAGTCTCTAGTTTTAAAATTAGACACCTTACAGGTCCTCAACGAGCAGCTTCATGAAAGAATACCCGTAAAACACCACTGTCAACATCTACAGTGAAGAGGCGACCACGAGATGCTGGCCTTCCGGCAAAGAAAAAGCCATATCTGAGACTAGCTAACAAAAGGAAGAGATTCATATGAGCAAAACAACAAAGGCATTGGACAACTCATTTGATGAATAGAAGTGTGATTTGTTTCATTGAAAACAAAACATATTGCCTGGGCAACCCTAAACCTTTGAACGGTAGTGTATGTCAGACGAGTGCAAACTGGCCAATCACCTTCAAATGGAACGCCAACCGCCAGGTCCGACAAAGTACAAGACAAAAAAAAGTGTCAAGTCATCACATCCATCAGCTGTCAATCCAAACCACGTAGCATCCATCCTTCATACCAACTTGTCCAGCTGTCGGGATTCACTCGTCCGGGCAGAGACTTCCTCGTATGGAGGCGGCAGGATGTCAGGGGTGGATTGGTTGGTGGGGGGCTCCAGTGTCAGAAGGAGCTGGGTGGGTCCCGGCCTGGGGGCAAGGGGCTGGCCCCAGCTGCCGTACACGGCCTCCTCATAGGACGGAAGCGAGACGGGAAGCCCCTCGGCCATCAGGTCCAGCTGGTCCGAAGACCGGCGTCTGCTGGGAGAGATCACGTCAATGAATCATGGACAGTATTGTAACTAACAAGTTACAAAGGAACACATTCCTGGAATGCAATTACTTTTAGACTGGTCAGGAAAAGAGCGATCTAGACCCACACAATGCCGCTCAAACACCTAGTGGTAGAGATTTCATTTGCTTATGTTTTGTATTTTATTTTCATACCTGTCAAGCTCCAGGGCTCCATGCCCTTACAAACTGTCGTATTTCCCCTTACAAAATACTAAATAATCTTACACCATATTTTTTTTTCCAAACGTGTTTATTTATTAAGTTTAACATGTTATATTGTACATGTGTTTCGTTATATCATATATATTGTTGTATTTTGTATGTTATATTTTGTTGTGAGATACTGAGTTACTCGACATGAATGAGGTTTATCATAAAAAAAGTTCAAAAATTAAGTAGCTTGGACGTAGAAGGAAAAAATACATGCAAATATAATTAAGTAGAATAATACATTTTTATTATTTAAATTAAGAATTCGTTTTCTGCATTAAATTATTGTTGGTAGTATACTGATTAAAGGGATAACCACAAACCTGTCTTTTTTCATTTTCTCCTTTTATACTTCCTTTTTTTCCTTAACTTCTTTATACAACATAATAATTCGTAATGTAATGCATCAAAGCAAGTGAGCCGTTTGAGAGCTGGCTCTCTTTACTGAGTTGAGCCGAAAAAGCTGGTTCTCTTAAAAGGTTCACTACACAACTCAAACTCGTTTGACTTGATTGATTTGCCGTTTCCTCATAGTCTGTGTAATTGACAAATTTGCGTTTTTCCTTACAGATTTTCTTGTACGCCGTACACGTCTTAAAATGCATAATAAATGTACTTTGTAAATTGAACGTACAGGTTGACAGGTATGTAATTTTGACCCTCCAGCCTTGCCGTAGCCACCTCAGAGCGTGTCTTTATGACAGTGTAAAAGCATGTGGCTGACACAATACTCACAACAGCAGGCTCCAAAGTTAATTTCAACATTGAACACTTGAAAGATCTAAACCTTTAAGTTTTATATTTGTATGACTGCTTCAACACATTGTTTGTGTTTTTTGACTGCTTTAGTCAAATATTTTTGTTTGTTGTTGTTGAAATTAATTTTGCATTACACCATGGCTGGAGAAATCAAAATGTCCTGGAGCGTACCCAGAAATGGACCAGGAATCGTTAAGTAGTTTGAAACCAGAGACAAAATGGATATGGAGTGTCTTGGCTAAATGTTAGTTTGCAAGCTCTCAAGATTGCAAAAGACAACAAATATGAAGGCTCCACTGCTTCCACAGATTGTTGAACACGTTTTCTTCCATGTCTTTTATTTTGTGGCCATGCGAGAATATACGCTTATTTATCTAGATATTTACTTTTATAGTAACACACAAATTTTTTGTGTTAGAAAGGGATGACGCTTTACACTGAAAAACTACATCAACCAGATTATGAAGGTGCTGTATCTGAGTCAGATCAGGATGCTTCTCCTGCTACTGGTAACCATGCAAACCAGTATCTGTTTCATATGGGGGAACTAAACCTTACCCAAAAATTGCTTGGAGGGGGATGGCCGCCATCAGGCTATACTTGCCCAAGACACACCACAGGAAGTGGTGCCCAAGAAACTAGGATACGTGAATGTGAATTTGGGGGTAACTGGGAAGTAACTGGTAACTCTTACTAAAAATTGTTTCAACCAACTACACGACTTGAGTCGCGTGTGCGAGTGATAGCTGGAACCTTCTCACCTGTGTGATTGACAAGGACAGAGGCGGGACTTCACCACGAGGCAGCCAGTGGTGGTAAGCAGAAATATGGACACGTCCACAGCGGTCGTGGCTACATTGGGGGCCCAAAAGTCTTCGCTGCTGTTGGTGTTGATGCGAGGGCCCCCTGTAGAGGCAAGCAGGACGGTTTCAAAGCGAGTTGTGGTTTCACATTAGGCCTTCAAATTCAGTTTAGGCTTTAAAACGGTGGTCACTAAACATTTTGAAGCCGAGAGCTACATTTTATTTTAGCTAAATAGAGCGAAGGGCCAGTTTGAAAATTATTGTGTTATTACTATGTTTATATTATGTTATGACCAAGTTGTAGGTCTTAAAAGATGAGTTAAATGGCCTATAATAGGTCAAAAATCACAATTTACTACAAGGTGTCTTTGATCCATAACTGGAGAGCTATTTTCCAAAGCGTTCCACAGGTTACTCAGGCTTCAAAACACTCGTCAGGTGTAAGGTTTACAGTTTGAAGGCAAGATTAGGGTTTTAAGAACATCTGTGTTGGGCTCTCGAACATTTAACGACTGTTATTTATGTCACATATTTTAAAAGTGTTTTCAAGGGTCATATTTAACACTTGCTTTGTAAAGTAACAAAATATTTCCTGAAATGAGCAAAATGATCTACCAGTGGAACAATTTTTGAAACTCGTTTTTTCAGTATAATAAAATCAAATGTGACAATATTAAAAATGAGCAGTGTCTTCGGGCGAAAATATTTTTTGAGTGTAATATCTGATATCATCTTCCTCCAAAAATTATGTATCTCTACTACCTCCGGGCAGATAATTTAGCACATTTTGTGTACCATTTTTCATATTTTACTATATTCCTAATTAATGTAGAGTAAATTGATTATTTGGTTCAGAATCTAATTCGGTGGTTAGAGATTCGGTGAAGCTTAGTTTCCCCAACGAATTAGATCAAAATAGCTTCACATTTTGTCTGGCGTTTATCATGAAGGTAACAATACTCTAAACATATTTTTAGCTTCAATTGATTGATTTTGCATTGATGATTGATCAGTCCAAAAAGAAAATAATATAGACACACAAATAATACACCCTTTTGATTTTAACAAACTACAGTTTATTTACATGACAAGGAAATTCGATTTAAGCGAAAGGATAAAAAAATATTGTTGACACAAGTACTTGTGGTGATAGGAAAGGGGGGTGGGGAAGAAATTCTGTAACAGGTTAACAGTACTGACCTAAAATCTGGTTTTAGAAAAATCAACTCATTTAAATGATCAGGATTTTTTTCATAGCGTTTTGTAATGATATTTATACCCAGCACCAAAAACCGGTTTGTGGTGAAATCTTTTATTGTGTACCGTTGGGTCACATAAGGCATCACAGAGGAATTTTCGAACCTTGAAAACACAACATAAAAATTCAAGCATTTTCAAGGATTTTTAAGCAACCGTATGAACCAAAAGATTTTACAATTGAGTGTTTTTTTTTTCTGTCACAGCAGTACTGGGCATTGTGGGTAAAAGCGTGGACAAGTTTTTGATGTTTCTGCGGTTCGCTTTTTGTCTGTTTCGTTCGTGTTAATTCTGGTGGGGTTTTTTTTCACTTCCTCTATCCGATCTACTTCCTGTTCCCAAAACCATTAACAAAAGACAAAGACGTGGCACTAAAATAAATAATTAAATCAAATTGGAAAATTCAATAAAATACAACATGATTAGTGGGGCTTTATGTTTAGGTCAAGGTTTTAGGTTTTGCTTTCAAACTAGATTTGATCTTTTGAACTCATGTATGACGTTTAAACTGTGCATAATGTAACATAGTGTCATTTTTTGATGAATCAGGGCCCCCTTTAAGAGTGAAACCAAACCCGCGATGACTTGCGGAAGGACGAAAAGAAGAACTTCAGAGAAGATTTAGGTCAGCGTCTTTAAACCTTGGTCCATTATAGGAAACGCTTTGTATGCAGGCTCGTCAAATACAATTGGCATTTATGACAAACCACAAATTTGAAATTGTGCTTTACGATTTTTTCGCAGAACAGAAATTGTTCTAATTCCATGTGGACTCAAATCATTTTTAATGGCAGCTCCCGTGTCTTTTTGAAAACACACTTTTAACACATTTTTTAATGTCTGATAAAATACTAAAATTAATCAGTAGTTTAAAAGAATTTGAACCCAAAGGGCATGTGAAATTGCATATTTTTTACATTTGTACTGGTGAAATAATTGTAGGGAAAGAATGAAAGAATGAAAGAAAAAGACCTTAGTAAACTGTGTATCAAAGGAAGAAGGGAAGGAAGGACAAAAAGAAGGAAGCAGGAAGGAAGGAACAAAGAAAGAAACAAAGAAAGAAACAAAGAAAGAAACAAAGAAAGAAACAAAGAAAGAAACAAAGAAAGAAACAAAGAAAGAAACAGAAAGAAACAAACAAAGATGAAGGAAGCAAACGGGGATGATGGAAGCAAAGAAAATACCTCAGTAAACTGTGTATAAAAGGAAGGAAGGAAGGAAAGAAGGAAGGAATGAAGGAACAAAGAAAGGAACAAAGAAAGGAATGAAGAAAGAAACAAAGAAAGAAATGAAGAAAGAAACAAACAAAGAAAGAAACAATAATGAAGGAAGCAAACAAAGATGATGGAAGCAAAGAAAATACCTCAGTAAACTGTGTATAAAAGGAAGTAAGGAAGGAAGGAAGGAAGGAAGGAAGGAAGGAAGGAAGGAAGGAAGGAAGGAAGGAAGGAAGGAAGGAAGGAAAGGAGGAAGGGAGACAGGAAGGAAGGACTTCAGTAAACGGTGTATTGTATTTTAGGAAGGAGGGAAGGGTCGATGGAAAGATGCCAAGAAATTAGTTGGAGAATAATAAATAAAGAAATGAGTGCGGATGTGCATAAGCTTTAACACCACCTAGAGTCTCTTTGTGCACACCCCTGACTTGCATAGCTCGTAGAAGGTTTTGCATTTTCCAAATTAGTAAGCGAACAAAAGGTCAACGAGACGCGGCGGAATCGGGTCCTCGGAAGGCCACTTTTGTAAGTATCCTTCATTTAACAAGGCTCATTCCTGATCATAAAATTGTTTAGAAATAAAATCGCTACAACATGGAGGATTTTGGCCTCCTTGGGATTCCGTTTTCCGGACCCTCGCAAAAACAACTTTGACCCTTCCTCCGTCTGAACACTCACCTTTGACGCTGACGCAGGGAGCGATGGGCGGCTTCCAAGCGCCGTGATAGCAGCGGGAGAAGGGAGTCTTGGGCGTTCGATAGCCGTCCTCGCAGAAAAGATGGACAGAGCTTTTATGGGGGAAACCCCGGCAGGGGGACGGCTCACAACGGAAGCCCCCATGCTCCGGCACCAGGGGGTGCGAGCAGTTCCTCAGGCGGACTGTACATGGCACGGAAGCATTGTGTAAATGTTAAAGGGACGGTGTTTGACAGAGGCAATTTTGGGTTCAGAGCTTTGGGGGTACTGAGCACCCAGAGTGTCTGACTAGTTAAAAAAATAAAAAAAAGTCACTTAAAGTGATTTAGGATCATTCAACACTGTTCAGGTGTGTCACCATAGACATTGTGTAATTGTGAATTTCTTTCTAGTTACTGTGGGTATTAACCTCTCATCCGAACATGGTCCTTTTTTACATAATAAAACACAGACGATAACAAAGTCATAGTGTTGTATGGTCCAATGGACTGAACCATTTCAAGGCAGTGGAGTATTTCTGACACTCCGTTGTTCATATTATTTTTTGCTTTACTTTTTTTTTATTTAGCATTTTTCGTCCTATTTAAGCCTAGCCTAAGTTTTAAAAATGTTATAATTTTGGGGGGTGCCCCCCTCCAAAAACAGGCTGGTATGTGATATTAAGAGCCTCTTAGTGATAAAAAATATTTAAGAAAAATGCTATTTTGGTTTAAAAATAGACACAAGTACTTGTTGCTACAGTTACCCAAAAAACTAAAACCTTTCAAAAGGCTGGGCAAAACAACGAGAAGAAAAACTGTGCCTTTTGGTCACTTTGAGTTGCCGTAGTTTGTATTATTTCTGTGTTTTTTATACCAATTACATTACAAAATTTAGCAACACCTAGAGGTCAAATAATACACCCTGTCCCTTTAAGGAATAGTTTTAGGGGATAATCGCTTATGGAAAATCTCGTCACATCAATTTTTTAAAACGTCCAGAAATTAGCATTTTATCATACTTAACATGAGCCTCAACTACTGGAAGCTGACATTATTGTCCCACATCTTGCTGCTACAGGTACCCCCAAAAACAAAAAAGAGAAGAAAAGAGAAGTAAAACTGGTCTCTAGTTTATTCCTTTTGCTTTTAGCATTTGTTTTTGGTTTGCAGGATACAACAGAGCGACACCTAGTGGTCAAATAATACACACTCTCCCTTTTAATGTATCCCTAAACTCCTAGTCTTTTGATTTTGAAAACTTGTTTGAAGCAGTAGCTCAGGAGTAAAGCGCTCGTCTTGGGATCAAAAGGTCGCAGGTTCGATTCCCGTGTTATATATTGAAGTGTCCTTGAGCAAGACTGAATCCCTAATGCCCCCGATAAGCAGGTAGTTGCATGGCTGACGCTGCAATCGGGGTGTGAGTGTGTGTGTGAATGGGTAAGGGTGAAGCACATTGTAAAGTGCTTTGGGAGGTCTTCATTGACTTGAAAAGTGCTATAGAAATGCAGACAATTTACATTAAAATATACCTTCAAATGTAATGTTTGGCTAGGTTATTCTATAGGATAAATTATTTCAACATAGCATTTATAGTCGTCTTTAATTACTTCTTGGAGGAAATGAGGTCCCTGCTGAAGGCATTCTACCAAATGCATTGGGTTAGTTGGGTGGTTACCTGCAAAAAGGTGCGGTAAGGAAGTCAAGAGGATGATGACGGTGCGTCGACATGCAGACAACGTTGACATAGACATTCAAGTTCCTGTGGAGCACAGTTGCTTTGTAACATGCCTTATATACAGATGTCGGAATCTTGTTTTTCAACCTAGCAACAGATCAGTTTGTGGGAGGCAGGTGAGACACCCGTCATCACGAAAATGCAGGGGCGGGTTTAGGTTGAGAGCTTTGGGGGTGCTGAGCCCCCATAGTGTATGGCTGACTCCCCCACTATTCCGCAAGTGACACTAGCCGAGCGAAAGATGAGCTTGGAGGAGAGTGGCGCTCTGAGTCAAACGGATTGAACCATTTCCAGGCAGTGGAGTATTTTCGACGCAACGTTAACATTTTTTGTATGGCATTCCTTTTTTTTAATCTGGCGTTTTCTTCATATTTGTGCCTATCATGTCCTTTATTAAGAAAGAGAAAGTTAAAATGCTATACTTTTGGGGGGTGCTTGAGTTGAATTTAGGGGTGCTTGAGCACCACCCCAAAACTGTCTTGTTTTAATCATGTGGAAATGTAAAATTTGAATACCTTCAATGGTCTCATTTAATAACTTCACAATATTCTGATTTTGTCATTCGAGAAGTTTTACATAATATTAATTATATTAATAATATGATTAGTATGTAACGTATTACTGCGCTGAGCATTTGCAGATGCAGAGTGAGGCATGCCATTCTCTTGCTTTATGGCAGAGGGTGATAGTGAGACCAAGGATTCTGATTCGGCACACACCTCAGCCCCAAACAATAGAACAAGTGATGATATTTGCAAGCTGACAGTGTCACGGTTGCCATGGCGCACAATTGGCCATGGCCGTGTGGCGCCAGCTGCGACTCGTTGACAGATTGACTCTCCGTCTATTTAAGATCAGTGCTCTCACTCTTGCTTTGTCAGTCCGTCAACGAACCTCTGCCCCGCAAGACGTGGGTTTCGACTCATTCCTGTTTCCTGTGGGTATTTCCTGCCTGATATTGATTGTATCCGTTTATCTTGTCCTGTTTAATTTCAGTTTCCAGTTTCATTCTCGTCTTGTTTGTACTGTTTAATTTCGATATTCTGTTTTGATATCTATCCTGTCTGTCCCGTCCTGTCCGGTATCGACCCCATCCGTCCGATATCTGCTCGGGCAATTGGAATCGATCTCGTCGGCCTCTGGCTTCCTATCATTCCATACCAGACTGTTGCCTAACGTGCATAACTCCCCATTTCCCGTAAAATAAAAGGCTTGAGTGAGAAACGTCACACATTTGGGTCCTGATCCAGTTCCGGTTCTTGACAGACAGCAAGTCAAGCCTCTACTATTTTTTTTTCCCACAATGGAAGATTATCCATTTATTGATGATTTTATTCAAAAGGAGACTTAAATTATAAGCTAAGGTAAAACAATAAAAAACAATTGCATTTTATACATTGCATTCTTCCATATAAATTATTAATAAAACGCAGTTTCATTTATTTGTAAATCTGACTGTGCCTCACCAGACAAGAACCTCGCATAACGTCACTGCCACAGATGAAATAATTGCCATGGGATTTCCCCTTTTTAATCTTTGAAGCAGCGATTGTCCATGTTTTGAGGTGAAGGCCACTTTGTTCATCTATAAGTATACAAGATTCTGCATCTGCATGAACCATTTACAAGCATCTAAACCCAAATATAGGCATTGGATTGTTTACTTTTGTAGTTACCTGGCAGATTGATATAAATAGAGTGAAGGAAAAGTGTTCTTGCTCTCTGACAATTCAATGTCGATGCATCCAAAAGCATGCCTCTAATTCTCCCAGCCAAGAAAAAGATGTAATGCTCCCAGGGATAAGATAATCATGGCTGATGTGTGCATAAAACTAGTGCACTCTTTGAGTGAGTGCTTGTGTACACTGTAAATATATTTGTGTCCCAGTGTGTTGTCATGTCAACAGATAGGACAGCAATGAGAGGTCAACATATCAAACAGAGCAATGCACTGCGTGGGCATGCAGTGTTTATCCTTCAGGCGTATTGGCTTTTTAAAATTGTACTACAAAGAAAATATTATGTACTTATTATTCAAAATGAAAAACATAAAAACAAACAAAAAATTAAAACAAATAATAAAATGTCGTTTATTTTGGTATTGTCAGTGCTGTGGTCACAACACATATCATAAATGTATCATCTTCTTGTTTTAGTCATCACGAGTCAATGAGAAGCTGACCATATGATAGAAACTTGAATGTCTCACCTGGAGGCAGCGGTGAGAAGTGAAGAATGAAGCCGGCGACGGCGGTTTGCTGCTCGGCAACAACAAGTGTCTCTTCTGTTTCTCTCTCCACCTTCAGAAAACGCTCCGGCATCAGCTGTGCGTGTCAAAGTCGCGAAGATCTCCGATTGGCTGTGCGGCAGACCAAATGCACCCTTACCGGAAGTGAGGGTGATTTGGTGAACTGAGTAATTATACTTCCCGTAACCTTCCTCTTGGCCAATGTTCCCTCTAAACTGCGCGTGTGCGTAATGGCGCACTGGCCAGACCTTATTAGCGCACACAAAAATCTATTCAGTACGAAAAAAATCAAGGTTCTACATTTCTAAAAAAAAAAACATCTTAGATAATTTGGCCAGAATTACAGTGCATAAGGGTATGGTTTTTTTAAAACACCGTATTTTGAAGTCTATATTAACACGAGATTGAATAAACAAAATTAAGCGTGCATGAAAACAATACAAATATATTTTTTCCTACCATGGTTCACGGATCGCTTAACCGCATAGGTCGTAGGGGCACTAATGAGGATGCAACTCTGGACAGCCTTCTCCACTGTTGACGGTCCTGGGCAAGTTCTTGGCACCAGTCCATTCCTTAATGTTGTCGGCCCGGTTCTATTTCGGTCTTCGTCTCCTCCTGCCCCTTTGGACTGTGCCCTGGAAGTCCTGATGATCTTGTGACGTGACCATACCACGGAAGTTTCCCGTCTGTGCATTTGACAACAGTTCTTCATGGGGTCCAATGTGCCCTCTGTTGCGCGCCGTTTTGTTTGTCACATGGGCTAAGTAGCTGATGCCTTGAAGTTTCATGTAGCATCGCATCACCTAGCTTTTCTTTTCCAGTTTTGCTGCTAGAGTCCATGTCCCGCAAGTGTAGAGGAAGATGGAAGTAAACAACAATTTTCTCTATACTGCAGTTTATATATCGCCGTCTTGCTCTGCCAATCAAATTTTGAAAAAGATGCATGTTCATTTAACTGCTGCTAGGAAGAAATGAAATGGGGGACTGTAGAGGCAGGGGCCAGGGTCACGGAGGAGCTCGTCCCCGCAGTTGAAGCGGTGGATGCACGTTGTACGCAACTTTCAGTGAGTTACTGCCTTTGCGCAGTATGTTGAACAAGTTACTTTCTGCTTGACTATGGTATTAAAACAACTTGACATTTTTTGCTTCCGTTGTATTATTAAACGTCACAGGAGACTGACTGTTTACATTTACATGAAAAATATTCTCTTTTTCTTGGGTTAAAGGTTGCTGAAATATCTGGTATTACATTCAAATGATCGGCAGATATCCCAAGTCAATCATTTTACCAACACTACCATATCCCCCTAGTGGAGGTGGCTGGAGTCAAGATCACATTCACAATTCTGACTCTCTCTGGGAGATTGATAAAGAGGAGGGGATTCCCAGCCCTCTCGCTCAACCCAACTGATGTGTTGGGAGTCATTAGGTGACCAAACGCCCCAATTCCAATGTTTATGTAAGTCGGTCGAGGCTTGAACCAGCAACCTCCTATTCTTGGGGCAGGCGCCCTACCTCCAAGGCCACCGAGCTGGTACTTTGCCATCACTACTTCCACTAAAACAAAGTGTGATTAAATACAGTTCTCGATTGCGCGACCGAGTAAATACACCCACAAACTGTTACTATTATGTAAGAAAATATTCATTTTGATGTAAAGGTAACTGTGAAAACCTGCCATACAACCCAGAGAACACCTGATCTCAGGAAGGTTTTTACTCAAATGGGAGAGTCTGGGAATTCCAGGTGCTGTAGACAGATCATCTTTTGCACGCTCTGCCGTGACAGTACTTACTGTATTAACCCCACCTCCCTCTTCCTGTCAGTGAAAAATAAATTCCCTACGGAGGCCAAATTTAAAAAACAAACAAACATACATTCGTGGCCCGTATAACCTCTCCAATAGCACATTTACCAATTCATTAATTACCATACGATTGCCAGATTCTCAGCAAAATGTAACTTGATTTGATCTCGGGTTTTGGGACATGGTTGATAATTATTTGGTTGCCACACGCAGGATTGATGTTGCTCACCGTTGTTCCAATTTGTACAATTGCTCAGACATGTGGATGCTTAGAGGTATCATTGCTCTTGAAGACATCTATCCATCCATCTATTATCTGGACCACTTATCCTCAGTAGGGTCACGGGGGTGCTGGAACCCATCAGAGCTATCTTCTGGCAGTGGGCAGGGGACACCCTGAACTGGTTGCCAGCCAGTCGCAGGGCACATAGAGACTGACAACTCACTCGCTCATTCACATCTAGGGACAATTTGGATTGGCCGATTAAACTGACATGCATGTTTTTGGAATATGGGAGGAAAATGGAGTGCCCGGAGGAAACGGGGTGAACATGCAAACTCCACACAAGAAGGTTTGATTCCATGACCTCAGAACTGTGCCACACACGCGCTAATTACACACGTCCTTTCCCTCTTAAAGACATTTTCTACTCAAAACCATGACACCTGTCTCACCTTTTTATTACCTGGAAGTAGGTCAACCTCGTGTATAAATTCTATATTTTTGCACTCATTTTTTTAATCCTTTACTTTATTAAGAGTAAGAGAGTTTTTAACATTTTTTAAAATGCTAAAAGTTTGGGGAGTGCTTCGGTTGAATGTGGGGGCGCTTAAGCACCCCCCAAAACGCGCTGGTTGGGCCCATGTTTTAGAATTTTCCTTAGTCACCAAAATACTTTTCGTAACTTGTTTTTTTTGTGGGCCACCAGAGGGCCTCAAGCGAATGTGACAGAACTCTAAAAAGGGGCATTGTGTATTATATAGCGCCTCCCACTGGTGAAACGTCATTCATTAAAATATATATATATATATATAAACGTGCATTTAAAGAATAATCACAGGTCAAGAAATCTGCCTCACCTAGAGAGAGTGGACATGATTATCCACCAACTTACTGCTAAGGGTACAAAAAAAAATCAAAAACCTTGTGAAAGGCTGTGCAAAAAAATGAAAAGGTAAATAGGAGCAGTTTGAAAAAAAATGATACGTTTGTATTTTTTTCATTAAACTTCCAATTATATGAAAAGTTAAGCCGGTATTATTTAGGCACGAGTTGGCATGAGTAGGTTTTGGTTTCTGTTTTAGCAAAAGTAGACAAAATTAGCTAAAAATAAAAGAAAAACTAATAATAATAATACATCTATTTTCTGCGCCGCTTATCCTCACTAGGGTCGTGGGGGTATAGGAGCCCGACAGTGGGCAGGGGACACGCTGAACTGGCAGTGATAAGCATAATGATAATTAAAAAATAATAATAATAGTAATTTTGTACAAATCACTCAACTGAAACCTTTTTTGAAACATTATCGGAATGGAGTAGAGAAAAGTCCAAAATATTTTAAACAAACAAAATAAATTCTTCAAAGAGAAGTAACATACAATCAAAAATTATATATACATATATATGTATATATATAAAAACCTCAGGGGCCGAATGTGGCCCGCAGTTCTAGACTTTGATATATGTGAGTTGCAATATTTAGAAAATGTACAATGCCAAAAACCATGACAATTGTTATAGTTTTTCTTTGCTAACTTAATGTCAGCTTTATGTATGTTTTTAGAATGTGATTTATTCTGTGTAAGGGCGTATGTTATGTCTCATCGGTTGGCACAAAGTGCATTTTTTATGTGTTCGAATTATATTGGTGGAGTCAAATCAAACATTGTCGATATACGCGGATACACGTCCCCTTGGTTCTGTGTTATACACTTATCAGGATAAGGATGAGAATAATGTACGTCACAAATCATTTTCAAAGTTGTTTTATTTGAAAGCACACAACACAACATTTCTGATAAGATCCAAGATTTCAAATATTGAATTTGATAGAATTTGCATGGTGGGTGTCTGTATGAAAGATTTCAATCAATATCAAAAAAATATACCTTTTTTTCATTGGTTTTACATTGAGACTTATTTGTAATCCCCCCACACGCCGACAGTCTTGCCATCCCAAGCGTTGGTTGACAGACAACTGACCATGAAGTGTCCCAGGTCGTGTTTGGAGATTGCTCGGCCTCTCAGTTCGTTCTCCGTCACCGAGTAGCGCTCTGTGAGTGGAAGATTGTCTGTGCAGCACATTGGAAAAAAAAAAGCATTAAATGGCATGGTCACTGATATTTCCCTCCAAAATTATGAATCCCTTAAAATCTGGCATTAATATAATTTAATATAATAATTTCTAATTAATTCATCAAATCTTAAAAAGGTTAGTGTTATTTAGCGCCTCTTAGTAGTAGAAAAACATTCATTGAAATAAAGCAATATTGATTTTAATGCTAAGCAAAAACACATGAACTATCACATAACATGCCTTTTTTTAAAATAATCGTAAATATCCATATTCATTTAACATAACATGAGCTATCTTGCTGCTACAGGTACCCCCAAAAAACAGAAACCTTGTGAAAGTATATGCAAAAAATCTTTCAAGACTTATTATTTGTTGTTCATTATTAATGTTGGGCACGACAGTGTAGTGGTTAGCACGTTCCTGACACAGTTCTAAGGTCATGGGTTAAAATCCAGATGCCAGCCTTCCTGTGTGGAGTTTGCATGTTCTCCCTGTACTTGCATGGGTTTTACTCCGGGCACTGCGGTTTCCTCCCACATTCCAAAAACATGCATGTCAGGTTAATTGGCCGATCCAAATTGTCCCTAGGTGTGAATGAGTGAGCGAATTGTCTGCCCCTGTGTGCCCTGTGACAGGCTGGTAACCAGTTCAGGGTGTCCCCTGCCCACTGCCCGAAGATAGCTGGGATGGGCTCCTGCCTACCGCGACCCTACTGAGGATAAGCGGTGCAGATAATGGATGGATGGATATTTATGTTGGAATTGCTGAGTCCACACTGACTGTCAATGTGAGGCGGCATGACGGCCACGTAGTCCAAGCCGGACGTTTTCAGGACGTCGTACATCCTGTCGTGGTCCTCGGTGACGGCTAGCAAGCGCGGCGGCACTTTGGCGCGATCCCACAGCAGGAAGGCTAGCCAACCCGAGACAGGGAGAAAACAAACGATTAAGAACATTTCTGGAAAGTAAACACGTGTATATAGTGTGAAGAGGCGTACCTGACATGCAGCCCACCACTTTGCGGATTCCGCGAGACTTCATGATTTCCACGATGTTTTTGGTGCCTTCAGACATGACGGTGGTCGGGCCTGAAGGAAACCCGACACTCGAGTTTGTTGTGTCTACATAATTTTGTCAAGCTATAACATTCATTGCTCAATTGATGTTTAGTAAAATGTCAATGTGAACATCCTTAGAAAGAATGTACTGCACCTATATAGTGCAGAAATAGCATTCAATCCAAATGAGTAAAGAACATTGCAGTGATGAGTAGATGCAGCCATATATTTGACCAAAAACCCTTATCTTAAAGTTTATTATTTTGCTAACCAATGTTATTGTATAGAGCAGCGGTAAGGAACAGTTTTTACCAAAAGTGCCATAAAAGTAAAAATATTTTGATATTGTTTTTTTTTTTTGGGGGGGGGGGGGGAAGAAGCCACACTATATATTTTAACATACAATTCAACAAATCGTTAAACACCATCTCCAGAGAATTGCTATATATATATATATATATATATATATATATATATATATATATATATATATATATATATATATATTCACAGTCTTGTGTGCTTGTTTAGGGTGGTGATGGCCTTGGGGAAGAAACTGTCTCTGAAGAGTGGAAAAAGTATTGTTGACTTTTCATGTGAGAGTTTTTACTAATATGTTTTGGGTTTTTTGTAAGAAAAGGGTCTTTTTCATTTGAGAGGTATTTGGATGTGAGAGACTTTTTGCGTGTGATATTTTTGGGTGTGTCTTTTTTCTTGTACTTATACAACATGAGGACCAACATTAGATTTTTTTACCACCAAACTACAGAATGATGATTTTTCTGGGTGATCAGTATACGTATGCCTGTGCTTACAAATCTATTACCCCTTTTGAGTCTATATTTTGTTTATGGAATTGAGGTTTCAATTTCATTTAAGTGGAGTGTATTTTTTTGTATGAGAGGCTTTTGGTTGTGTGTCTGTTTTCCTGTACTTGCACAATATGAGGATATAGGGTTAAAAAAAAATCACTCAACAGAATGTGGACATTTCTTGCAAGTGTAGCATTTTTGGCTGTGATTACAACTCTAGAAACCATTTTGAGTCTTGAGTTTGTGTTTGGAGTTCATGTTTCAATTTGAATTTGGTGGAAAGGTTTTTTTCCATATGAGATTTTTATGGATCCCCGTGAGTTTTTGCGTGTGAGGTTTTTGGTGTCATTTTGTTTTTGTTTTTGAAAAATGTGAGGACTGATGTAAGGTTTTTTGTTTCTATTTTTTTCAACCAACAAAATGAGGTATTTTTGGTAAGTAAGGATATTGTTGCCTTTCTGGGTGACTCCAGACCCCTCTTTGAGTCTACGCTTTCTTTTTGAACTTCAGGTTTTAATCTAATTTGGGTGGGGAAAGGGGAACCTGCTGGGAAACGCATTATGTCTTTAAAAATAAATGTTGAAAGTTAAGATGTTAAAGGAAACCAGTGGGTGCAGGATTTTGAAAGAGTTATTATTGAAAAACTGTTTTGGTTATGTAATGTTTTGATGTGTGCATCAATTTATTCTTTTTTTGGTAGCATGAGAATTTTAGTATTTGAAAAGTGATTGAATCATGTTCTGTATTAAGAGTTTCGTTCTCACTGAGGTCGTTCCTGGTTCCCAGGATGATAATGGCAGCGTCCTGCCCCTCCATTGCTTTCTTCACATCGTCTTTATTGAGCACGTCACCCACCACGACTCTGGACGCCTTGTGGTCTGTCGGCAATTTGGCGGGGTCGCGCACAAGAACTGTCACGTTGTAGTCTGCAGGATGTAGGAAAGAGCGCATGAGAGCATCGTCGTAAGCATTGTTGTGAACTGGATTTTCTTTTGCTTTTATTGCATGTTTTTGGGGAACTTAATGGTAATCATAGAACCAAAAATATAAGAGAAAGTAGTATACATCTAATATTCCCTTTCTATAACCTCTCAGAAGTGGAACCTTCTTTCAATGATTTGATGCTACCAGATGTCCCTGACATCTAGTTCTAGTCTTCCACACCTACACACTTACAGAAACACACCCAAATGTTACCAAACGGTCGGAGTGACATCGCCCCTCCTGCACAAGCAAGATAACAAGCATCTATCATTACCATGCCAACCTAACCCAACTTGACTCAGCTTTTTTTGGACCAAACCTCCTCAATCACTTTATATTTAATTTACATCTTAGGATGCTATTACCCTCAACTTACATAGCTAGATGCACATTTCACAAGATTGCATTAATGATTAAAATCAATCGGTGTTGAACGTATATGCTCTTTCTTTAATTAATAATAAATAGGCCATTTCTTTAAGGAAAACTATCAATATCATAATATGACTTGAGCTCTTCACAAACAATTCTAACTATTTTTCAGCAACTGTGTTCAGAACTATTGGAGTTATTTATTTATTTATTAACATTGCATGAAACCATGCCTGCAAACATATAAATGTTCGCCGTATTTTATACAATTTAATTGATCATTTCAAATTGTGTACACCGTATAACAATATTTGTAAGGGGGAACAAAAGTAAATATACTGTTGTGATTAATAAGAAATAATTAATTTACTGAAAGTAGGGAACATAACTAAGAATGGTGCAGAAAGAATTGTTTGTGTTGATTATTTGTGAAATAAAATAAACTTGTTTTATAAAAATGATCTTGTTTTTTTTTCTACATAGTCTGTCTTGCTGTGAGTAAATAGGTGCCACATTTTTGTAAGGTTCATTATCGCTCAATATTAGGATTTACAATCATTGATAAGGGTAGCAAATGGCTCAAGTTGACAGGTATGATCTTACGTAGCTGACTCCTCAATTTATTAATTTATTGATTGGGAAAAATGTAAAGGCTCCGGTTTTTCCTTCTTTAGATTTTAATTTTTCACCTTTTATTTTTTCGCTTGTATAAATATAAAAAAAAAGTCAAGCCGGTTTTTTAGGAAAGTGATGAATATCATAATATAACATTAATATTTCCCAAACAATTCTAACAAATTTCCGACTGATATATTCAAAACAAGATTTTTTTTCTCTATGTTAAACATGCTCAACGCGGGATTATATATAAAAAAAGAGTCAACAAGACATAATAACGTTATTTTAATATTACATGGATTTGACAAGGATTTGGCGTCACTTGGACCAGAAAGTTACTAAGTAAACCTAAAATATATACACTACAGTATTCTAAACTGGAATTAGTTACGTCACGGCGCGATGATGTCATCCGTCGTCTCTCACCTGCAGCAGCGAGCGGCAATGTGGCCAGGCCGGTCATTCCCGTGGCCCCAAAAATCACAACGTTCTTCACGGAGTCCGACATTGCTAAAGAGAAGAGCGTCCAGAGAGATAGTGAACAAAATTGTCACGCTAACTTAACTCACTAGTCACGTTATGATGGTTAGCTCATTGCCTTTTCCGCATTTCAGGCTCCGCCCCCCGTGTTCGTTTAAAGATACAGTAACCCTATTTTCAATGTATTAATCTATTTATTCATGTACAGTATTAACCGCTTAACGTTTCTGTACAATTCGCCTAAATTCCCTATACAAGACGTACCCAAAGTAAATTAAAGACTGTTCTCGAACCATTTGGAGAATATGGACCCTTTTGGTCTCTTTTGAAAGGTAACATACAAAAGTTTTGTCTCCAACGAAATAATCACTGCACGGTCAACTAACATTGAGTAATCTCAGTTGGAACACACAGACATAGAATGTTTTTATTCGTGCCAGGATTTTTCTTTTGCAATTAAATGCCTGCAGATAAGTGTAGCATGGTGAAGGGTTTTATACATTTGACTATAAAGGATTTTGTACGATCAAATACAAATTACATTTAAATGCAAAAAATATTCACTGGCTGAGCTGTGGGGAGAGGTCAATGCCACCTAGTGGAGAATGATGTTTACAGGAACAGCGGGGAACTGGGACAAAGGGCTGATAAGATAATCAGCACTTCTCGGTGCAGAGGGGCCCTGGTGACGTAGAAACGCTTGGGGATCTTTTGACTATTTCAAACATCAAGGCGAGGTGTGTGGAGCCACGTGGGGGCTTTCCTGGCAGGCCCATGGGAGGAGCCGGCACACCAGCTTGCGGAAAAAACGCTGGCCGAAAGAGAGACGCAGAAGATAGAGAGAGGAGGCTTGACCGAGACTCAAGCGACACTAATTCAGCTAATTCGGCCATATATTCGATGGAGTTCACTTAGCTAAATTGTTTAAATTGTGTTAAATCTGCACTCGTGTAGAAATGCCGGTCTCTTGTCCATCTTTTCCTTCAAGAAACGAGCGTGCATTGTTAGGTATGTTGTGTTTGGTTAATGGAGTCAGATAAAGAATTCGAACAATTTGGTAAACGGTACATATTAATATTTAATTCCTAACAATGGGCATATTAGCTGGAAAACAGGTGAGACAATAGCTTGAAGCCACCTGGTACCTTGTAAAATTGTAACACAATCTGAAAAACTAATATTTGCATTTTACACATTTTTTTGCGAGTAGTTTTGGCATTTCCAAAAGTGTCCATTTGGAGAGAACCAGTTAAACAACACTAAAACTTTTTCAAATGTGTATTTTATTTTGTCATTTTTTTTAGAAATTGGTAAAGAGTTGTAAATGCTTGACTTCTCTTTCTACTAGTCAAAGCAATGATTGTGCTCAAGAATTGCCTTGCACGGGTTTATTTTCAGCTCTAATTTGAATACACCTCTGAAAAAAGGCATAGAATTGTCTTGGGAATTTCATTGGCTAACTAAAGTGTTAATCATCATTGGAATTGGTTACTACTGGCTAAAGATATTCGGAGGTACGGGTAGGCAATCTCTCGTTTATCAAACAGGCTGTGGACCATAAAAAAAGCCTGCTATTGGCTGAGATTGGTGTCAATTAAAAAGTCAGTGGCTAACGATCATTTTGGGAATAATTTTATGACTCACTTTATTTTTAAGTGGTAGTTTTGGAGCAAAACAAACGGAATATTACTAGGAACATCGATTTTTTTTATCTGTCGGCATTATCGTAGGTTTTGGAGTATATTTGACAGAGTTGGATTCTCTGGATTGTAACATAGCCATTTTTGTGGACATTCAACGAATTTGATGACGGCCAGGGTGAGTTACACCGGCTTTATAGTTTTTGGGTATCTTGTTTCAGACTGATCGTGGTGTTTCTGCGATGAGAATATTTTGAACTGATCACCATATCTTGAATCCCAAGAGTTTAAGCTTTCCATTGATATGTGGCATGTCATATTTCAGTAACTATTGACATCATACAGACACGCATTTATTTATCAAAAGTCCGGCGAAGTTAAGAGGTTAACTTGTGTTTTACGATGGTTAGAATTATTGTTTTTTTTTATCATGATGATGATAATGATGATGATGATTATTATTAGTATTATTATCAGTAGTAGTAGTAGTAGTAGTAGTAGTAGTAGTAGTTGGGGTGGAAATAATTGTGTAGTATTATCCGTAATTCTTACCAATATTTTTGGTGACTGAGAAAAAACAGAGCCCTGGCCCATATCTTAGCACCCTGACCTTCGGCATCACCGTATGGTACAGAGCCTCCTCGGGTTCCTGTAAGAAAACCTTCCAGCGCACGAGAGCCGCGGAAAAGATCATCTGTGCCTATCTCCCATCCCTTCAGGACCTGTACACCTCTCGCCTCACCAGCAAAGGTCTTTCCATTAAGAGAGACCCCACCTACCCAGTTTCTTCAGCCTGCTGCCATCAGGCAGGAGACTGCGGAGCCGGCGCCCTGGGACCAGCAGACTGCGGGACAGCTTCATCTACCAGGCTGTCAGGAAACTGAACTCCCTGCTCTCCCATCCTTCCTCACAGCCACTCTCTCAACATTGCCCGCTCCACCTAGAGCCTGACTCTCACCTTTTATTCATTTTTTATTTTTATCTTTTTCAACAAACGGACACACACTCACTGCCTCCAGGAAACTACATCACTTTAACAATTTAACTAGGACCAAAATAAGCTCACCTTGCTCATTGCACAATCATACACATGTGCTTTACAACTCAGAACCTTTTGACCAACTCGGAACTTTTTGTTTACAAGGTACCATTATGCACTTTATGACTTATGTGTGCACTTATGTGTCTATTTATCTGTTGTACTGTCATGCATGTGTGTCTCAGTGTAGTGTGTCCTAGCATTGTGTTTTTGTGTTTTTTGTTTTATATTCTAGACACCGAGGGCTGAGAGAAAATTTCAGTTCTCTGTTTTTGCTGCAGAAACTATTAAGAAATGACAGAAATGACAATGAAGTGTTTGACTTTATGACAATGAAGAGTTTGACTTTACCCACTTATACATACTACTCTGCCACAAGACCTCCTCCATCATCCCCATCCCAGAGAAGTCATCAGTGGTCGGCTTCAGTGACTACAGGCCTGTCGCGCTTAAGCCTGTGGTCATACAATGCTTTGAGAGCTTGGTGTTCCAGCACATCAAAGGTTCCCTATTCCCCATGCTGGACTATCATCAGTTTGCCTACAGGGCAAACCGCTCTACTGACAACGCAATAAACCCCGCTCTTCATGCTGTGCTAAGCCATTTTGAGAAACGCAGAAGATATGCCCATCCTGGAATTCAGTTCTGTGTTTAATAACATTGTCCCAAAGACCCTGGTGGACAAATTTTCCCACCTGGGGCTCTCCTCCTCCATCTGCCGTTGGATTATGGACTTTCTCTACAACTGCTTGCAATCTGTGAAACTCGGCCAACACTTCTCTTCCACACTGATGCTGAGCAACGGATTCCCCCAAGGATGTGTGCTTAGCCTTCTACTGTTCACCCTGTATACCTCGAACTGTTCACCAATCTATTCCACAAACACGATTGTCAAGTTTTCTGATGACACCATCTTGGTGGGACTCGCCTCTGATATCGATGAGGTGCCATACCGGAAGAAGGTGGAGACATTGATGACGTGGTGTTCAGTAAACTAATACTCAACACCACTGAATCCAAGAAAGTCATACTAGATTTCAGGACTGCAAGCACGGACCCAGGTCCACTCATCATCAATGGACACTGTGCAGAGAGTCCACTCCTTCAAACTGCTGGGCATGCACATCTCCGAGGACCTCACCTGGTCCATGGTCCATCCCCACTCGGGCTGAGGTGGGGAAGGCCCAGCAGCAACTCCACTTCTTGAGGGTTCTCAGGAGCAACCTGGAACAGAAGTTGTTAATGTCCTTCTACAAAGCCACAGGAGAGGTTTCTGGCATACAGTGTTACCATGTGGTATGGTGGGAGCACGGCAACAGGCAGGAAAAACAAACAGAAAGTGATCAACACAGCACATGACATTATCCATTGTTCTCTGCCCAGTCTAATGGACAGTGCTGGCTTGCTATACCACAGCAGAGCCATCAACAATACAAATGACTTTTACCACCATGGCCACCTCCTCTTTGACCTCTTGCCCACTGGAAGGTGCTACAGGTCCCTCAAAACTAGGACAAACAGGCTCAGAGAGAGCTTATTACCCACAGCTATTTCTCCCTAAATGACATGCGCAGAAAACTGTAAAAACAAATCTTTCGACATATCTTTTTTTTGTTGCTGCCAAATGTTATTTCACTTCTTCTTATTGTATTATTGTTCCGATGTACTATTATTTTTCATTACACTAGTATCATACCTTAGGTCTGTATCTTCAGGAACCCCTATGTTGAAACTATTTTTATCTTGACAGTCTTTTACCTTTTTTTCTCTTTAAATACTTTATAACATGTTTACCTCGGAGTGTGCCATGTCTAGTCTTGTTCCATACAATGGTTCACAATGTTGATATCAATGACAATAAAGACACTTTATTTTAATTCAAATACATTAATTAACTACTACCCTAAATAACTTGGATATACTTTATTAACTTAGCATGAGTGATAAATATTCTCTCCAATCTACATACAAAAAAATAGAAATTATTATTACCTTTTAGTATGGTGTCTGTGTTTCCTTGTGTTGTTTCAAAATAGGTTTTTACACAGCACATTATTTTTCCAGATATTGTTCTTCATTTTTGATTGATAAGAGTTAGGATTTTTTTTCGTAATGGTAGTACTAGTTTTATATTTTGTTCGCGGTCAGTATAAATATTACTTTTGAAAAATGTATTATAAAGCATGAGTTGAGCTTTAACCTTATATTTTGAGATAAGTGTCACGACCAGCAGACAGGTAAGACTCAATCCCGTATCGTTTTCTCACAATTTTGTTGAAAGAAAGAGGAAGGGCAGCCAATGTTCCGATACGATGCTCGCTGGACGCGGGAAGCAAGTCGCTCTCGTACTCGGATTGTGATCCGAACACGGAAGGGGATCTTCCGTAGCGAGCGATGGCGGTGTCAGGGACGGAAAAACTGACCGGTAGCCGGGACTGGGAGAGCAAAAATGTGGTCGGGGTCAGAAACGGGTCGGAAGCCGGGACGGGAGAGCAGACGTGGTCGGGATCAAAAACGGTTCGTAAGTCGGGACCGGAGAGCAGACGTGGTCGGGATCAAACGGGTCGTAAGTCGGGTCGGGAGAGCGGACGTGGTCGGGATCAAAACGAGTCTTGGCCGGAGTCAAACGGGAACAAAAACGGGACAGGCGGGAGTCAGGGTGGAAAAAAGGCTTGCTTGGTAAAACCAGAGGTTCGCAGACAGACTGACAACAGGGGATTGACAGGACTGGGTTTAAGTAGGGACAGGGAGCTAATCAGAGCCCGCAGCAGTTGGCGCCAAATGAGCGGGCACAGGTGATTCACATCAGTAATCATGACAATAAAATAAGATACACATTGTTCAACACTGTTTTTTATGGATTATATGATTATATTCATTAAGTTGGTTTTGTTATTTGTTGTATTTCAAAATAAATAAAACCTCCACGTTGTTGTTTGAAATAAAAAATAAGATAAAAACGTAGTCATTTGAAATACTCTATCTATATATTTCTTTTTCTGTTACGACTGCATTCATATTCTCTTTTTATAAATACACTTGTAGCAAATAAAAAGAGTACATGCATTTTTTTTTCTTCTGCAGTGTTGGGTTTTGTTTTGTTTGGTTTCGTTTTGTCTTTCCAGAAAGAAAAACACTTATTAGGGGTAGACACTTAGAAGCTTTTGTTTTTTGGGGCACATGACTTTATGTTCTTGTATTGCACAGCTGTTTGGTTGCAAATAATTGTTTTTCTGTGCACAAATAAAAAAAACACAAAAACACATTTATTGAGATTGTTGTTATCCCATTTTACATTTAAAAGAATATTCTTATTATTGTATTATAATCTTTAAGAATACAATTAATTTCAAATACTCATTTTGATTTAGCCTTAAAAATGTGCAATTTAGAATGAAGATACTATTTAAATTATACGATTCCAATTCATTAAATTATATTACTCTGAAAAATATTGTTGAGGGCGCCCTCTAGCGTCAATTCTACAAACCCTCCTCGCCTCTGCCCCTCCCGTCTCCGCTGCTACTTCTATTTCCCGCATCTCCACGTCGAACGGGGAAGGAGGAGGTTTGTCAGGTGGTACCGTTGGTGGCGGGTGGAGAGAGAGGAGAGGAGAAGGTCCGTCCTATGGATATCATCATCATCCTCCTCCCCAGTAGCCGCAGCCAGGCCAGCAGCTCCCGGCCCGGCGCTTAATCGGCGGCCTCCTCGGCTCGGCTCTCGACCGTCTCGCCGGTGCTGAGCAAGCCGGCGAAAGGCTCTCGATCGCCGGGAGACACAAAGGTCCGTCCTCGCTCACGGGGAGAAGGTAAAACGCGGTGCAGAGCTGGAGATGATGCTTGGGTGGATAAGGGACCGGTGGGTGTGAGAGTCAACATCCGGTCATGCGTCAGGATGCGGGGGTACCTTACCGCAGTGGTTCGGCCGTGCAGGGTGCACATGTGACGGATGGTGCACGCCTGACGAGTGTTGACGGTGCACGTCAGAGGGCGCCTGAAAGTGAGAGCATCCTTGGCCGTGGAGCAGTATAGCAGAAACAGGCCTGACATAGCGGCATCAGCAACCTGCATGCACACACTGGCTCCACTGCTCCTTATTTGGTACTTTTTGTGACATTGGATGATCAGTGGCATACTGTAGTGCCAAGTGTTTCCATTGCATCTGCAATGTCCTGGTTTTATCTGGTGTAGTCCTATACCCCATTTGTACTTCAATATGGTTTGGTGACTTCATTACAAAATGCATGCATGTTAAAAAAGACTTTCTTTAAAAGTGGGGTAAGTTGTTTGAAATGTCCTTAAAAAAGTTTAAAGTAGGATAATTCCTCTATTAAGTGTTAACAATGCCCAACTGAGTCCAACAAGCCTTTACGCTTTATTTTTCGTTCAGCCTGTCTGCTTTAATCTTACTTTTAGTGGAGCTGTTCGGGCCGGACACGATAAGAAGGAGAAATGGAAGGTAAGGGTAGTGCTGGAGAGTAACTTCAAGCTCGACTCCAAGGACACCCATGGTTTCCATTTGTTAGTGTAGCATGAAAAGTGTGAAAAGTAATAAGAGGCCTTCTTCAAGTGCAGTTCAAACCGCCAGAAAGATGAACAAAAAGGAATATTAAAGCAGAAGTTTTTTTTTTGAAATTTATTTATCTTGTACTGTATGTTATATTCAGTCGTATTGTTCCAAACGAATTACAACTGTTACCAAGGACTAGCCTGTCGCTAGTGGGTCTTGTATGTCTTATGTTTGAAGCTAACAGCTAATAGTTACATCTAAATGTATACATTGTCATTTGATGTGGAAGACGAGGAGGCTCTTAGATGTTGGTTGGGAGTAAATGTCATCTGGATTTTGTGTTTTGATGAGAAGGTGACAACTTGTATGAGGACTCTGGTCAAAAATAGTGGGGACAGGTCTCCAACGGATAATGTGATTGATTGACACTGGCGTCTCTTGCACTTTTTCTTACACAAAATGGCCGTTTGTCTGGAAAAGCATCATGTGGCTCACAGTCCATGTTAACCTTAACCTTTAAGCCGAATTCCCCTAGCCCTATGCCCAACCCCAAATCTAACCCTGACCCTTTAACCCTAACCCTCTAACACAAACCCTCTAATCCTAACCCACGTACCCGAACCTCTAGGCCCTAACACCCAAATTTAGATGGTTAGTTTGATAGTTAGAGTTAGATTCTGACCCTAACTTCCCAACCATTATCCTCTTAAATTACCCCCCTAATCCTAATCATAATCCTAACTCATAACCCTCTAACCCTTAACCCAACCCTCTAATTGTAACAACTTAATCCTAACCTTAATTTACAACCCAAACCCGCTACCCCTAACACCTGAACCCCATGCCTGGGCACTAACACCCTAACCATGACCCTTTAACTCTAACCCTCCAACTCCCTAACCCTAACCTTAATTTGCAACCCTAACTTTCTAACCCAAATTTCCTAATCTTAACCCTCTAAACCAGGGGTGTCAAACTTATTTTTACTCGGAGAAAGAGAGAGAAAGAAAAAAGGAGAAAGAGAAAATGTGAGAAACAAAAGAGATCAAAAGAGAAATAGTGTGAGAGGGGGAAAGATAGAGAAATAAAGAAATTCAAAGAGAAATAGAAAGAAAGAGAGGAGAGAAAAGAGGAGAGAAAGAGAGAAAGGGAAAACAAGAGAGACAAGAGAAAGAGAGAAAAGAGAGAGAAAAGGAAAAAAATGAAGAGAGAGCAAAAGAAGGTAAAAAGACACAGAGAGAAAGAGACCAAGAGTGACAAATAAAGAGAAAAAGAGAGACAGGAGTGAAGGAGAGAGAGAGATAGAGATAGAGAGTAAGAGAAAAGGGGAAGAAGAGCTAGAGAGAGAGAGCGAGAGAGAGAGAGAAATAAATACAACTATGGCGTCTTTGTGAGAGGCACCCGTCTTTGGCAATATCAAGTGGACATATTTCAACCTGCAGCTCGTTTTTCTCTTGCGCTTCCCTTAGCGTTATCTCGCGGGCTGGATTCAATCCCTTAGCGGGCCTGATCCGGCCCGCGGGCCACCTGTTTGACACCCCTGCTCTAAACTGAACACCTTAACCCCAACCCTGACCTATTAACTCCAACCCTAACCCTCCAACTCCCTAATTCCAATTTAACTTCCAACCCTAACCCTCTACCCCAAACATCCTAATCCCATGCCTAGGCACTAAGACCCTAACCATGACCCTTTAACTCTAACTCTCCAACCCTCTAACCCTAACCTTAATTTACAACCCTAACTTTCTAACCCAAATTTTCTAATCCTAACCTTATAAACCGAATACCTTAATCCCAACAACCAGGCTCTAACACCCAGACCCTGACCTATTGACTCTAACCCTAACTCTCCAACCCCCTTCTTGTGTAAATATTGTGTAAATTATAACCTTTATCTTCTTTGTTCCTTTATATTTGTTTTCTTTTATCCTCACGGTTAAATGTGAAACTGGAGTGCCACGTCCAATTTCGTTGTCACAATATGTTCAATCCATCTTGTTACAATGACAATAAAGGTCTATTCTATTCTATTCTATTCTATTCTATTCTATTCTATTCTATTTTAATTCCAATTTTACCTTCCAACCCTAACTCTCTAACCCATATTTCCAAATCCTAACCCTTTCAAACAAACAACTTAATCCCAAACTCTAGGCCCTAACACTTTAACCCAGACCCTAATCTTAACTCCTAACTATCTAACCCTAAAACCTAATCCTAACCCTCTAACCCCAACCCTCTAATCCTAATCCACCAATTTTACCCCCGTAATCCCAACCGCTAAACCCTAACATCCTAACCCTCTAACTGTAACCCTCCAGCTTTTGACCCGGACCCCCCTAACTTTAACCTTAAACACTAGGCCCGAACACCCTAACCCTGACCCTTTAATTTTAACCGTCCAACCCGAAACTTCTATTCCGAACCCCCTAATCAGAACTTTAACTAATGACCGAGGTTACTCGAAGAGTACAAATATCTCATTTTATATCCTGCAGCTATTAAGTATTTCGTGTGTCTGTGTACATTGTAGGGCGTCGGGAGCGCCATGGCGAATGCCTCGCCGGACCTGGACAACGCCGACGCCCAACGACAGCTCAACAACAACAACCGTCCTGTCAGCTCGGCATTTTGGGAAACTGAATGTACTAGTGCCAAGTTGTTTGAGTGCTCCCGCATAAAAGCCCTTGCAGGTATATCAAAACATTTCTACCAGGTCAACTCATAAAGCTAATGGCAGTAAATTATTTTGGTTAATAATGAAAACAATAGATCATGAAGTCGGGCGGCACGGAGGTTGAGTGGAGATCGAATCCTTCTGTCCTGAGTTTGCATGTTCTCCCGTGCTTGTGTGGGTTTCCTCCGGGCACTCCGGTTTCCTCCCACATTCCAAAAACATGCAGGTCAATTGGCTGTCCCTATGTGTGAATGAGCGAGTGAGTTGTCTGTCCCTGTGTGCCCTGCGACTGGCTGGCAACCAGTTCAGGGTGTCCCCTGCCCACTGCCTGAAAATAGCTTGGATGGGCTCCAGCACCCCCGCAACCCTACTGAGGATAAGCGGTGCAGATAATGCTGTCTGTAACCATCACTGGCAGTAAAAAGCCTAATGCCAATGACGTCTATAAACGACAACGAGAGTAAACCAGTTCAGAGTGATGAATCACCAGGCTTTATGCAGCAATGTACACTTGCCAACACTGAGCACTACCTTTTTTCTTTTTTGTGTTGTGTAGAGGAGCGAGATGCCGTCCAGAAAAAAACGTTCACCAAATGGGTTAATTCCCACCTGGCCCGAGTGTCCTGCCGCATCTCGGACCTCTACAACGATCTGCGCGATGGCTACATGCTCACCCGGCTGCTTGAAGTCCTCAGCGGAGAGCTGCTGGTAAGTACACAAGACTTCACGATGCTAACGCATGCTAATATTTTACAAGCTAGGAACTCGTCCTTTTTAACCTCAAGCACGGCGTTTGTGCCAGACTCCTTCAGCGTTCACCTCATAAGTGTTTGCAAAATTCTAAAATACTGTAGTCTATAGTTAGATGGTTGGCTCCCTTAACCACTCGGGTCATAGGGGCACCATTTCCTGTGGTGTGTCTAGGGCAATAGCAACCTGTGCTAACTAGCCCTTATTTCAAAAGAAAATGATGCAAGCATCAGCTTGTCGGTTAAAAGTGAGGGTGTTAAGTCAAAAACCTGTGTGGATCCATTATAGGAAAGTTTAAAAGGCCAAAGCACAATGAGATACTGTACTGTATATTCACAGTTATCAGAATCAAAATCACCTTTATTATCATTGTTTTACTACAACAGAATTTGAGTTGCACTCCAGTTGCCGAAATATACAAATATAAAAGCTAATAAATAGAGAAATATAAAATATTCACCTCTAATATAAAGTATATAAATATAGAATAAAAAATGATACACAACCTTGATATTCCACTAAAAACTGTGTTCCACTTTATATGCTTTTGGTTTAGTCTGTCAATAAGCTTTGGGGAAGAAACTATCTCTCAATTTGTTCGTACGGGCCTTGTGGAATCTCAACTGTTGGTAACAGTTCAAAAAGCAGTTTGCTAGGGTTTAATGAGTGGTTCAGGGTGCGTTTAGCTCTGCTTCGATAGCAAGAGCTGGCAATGTCCTCTAGGCTGGGCAGGGGGTAGTTGGTGATCTTTTTGGCTGTGTTTATAATCCTCTTTAGGGCTTTTCTCTGCTTTTCTCTATCCGCTGCAGAGCAACCTGCATATCACAATGTGATACAGCACGTACGCTAACCTACTGTTAGCATACTATCAGTAGAGTTTGCTAACTTGAAGGGCAATAGCACAAAAACCTTACCCATATAAAGCAAGGTAGCTGATTAAAAAGCGTTATAGCTGACTTATAAAAGTTATACAGTAACTTCAAGTCAAATGTTAACTTTTGGTCTTTGTTTGCTAACTATTTCTCAGATAGATACATGTATTAATATTTCTCACTTACCGAATGGGCAAAAAAAGTATCAAAGGGATAGGGGTGTATTTTTTTATCACTAGATGTTGCTTTATGGTTTAGTGCACCGGAAACGAGTGCTAAAAACCAAAAAGAAAGGATGGAGACTCAAAGTGATCAAAACTCACCATTTAACTTCTCATTTTTTTACCCAGCCTTTTTGAGATTTTTAGGTATCTGTAGCAGCAAGACGGCTGACAATTATGTCAGCTACCTTAAACCCCAATGTGTAATATTTGGAAGGGCCAGTGATACACACCACCCCGTGGAGGCAGGATGCCAGACAAACATGGCGCTGATCTAATCATTGATTCCACTGTAAAAAACAAATACACATTTCTCAACCCATGATATTTTATAAAAAAAATTACATTGGTATGATAGTTCATGTATTTTTGCCTAGTATTCAAATCAATGAAAGTTTTTTTTCTACCACTAAGAGGCACTAAATATTATACACTGCCTCTTTAAGGTGAGGCTCATGTTTTCTAAAATAAATGTTAATTTCTTGACCTATGAGTGTATTAAAAATGCATGTTTATGCTTGTTTTTTGAATATTATTTAAATCAAAGTGTTTTTTTTAATGCATTAATTTCTTTTATACCAGGAAGGCGCGAAACATTACACAATGTCATAAACAAAAAAAAGTTGGGTAAAAAATTCTTGGTCTTTTATGTGTTCTACTTTTTGGTTATTCTGTAGTGCAGTGGTTTGCCCATTTTGCTAGCAACCGAAAGGTCCCTAGTTCAAGACCAGGTGGAAAAAATATATGCTGGCCTGGAGAGGGATGGGCGCCACTATGCTGTACTTGCCCAAGAATCACCACAGGAAATGGGTACCCTGCAACCCTAGTGGTTAAATTCCAAACCTAGGAGAAACTGAGTATTAATACAACATAACTCATTTTCAGCATTACTTTTGTGCCCAAAAGTTTTTTACTTAGTTTTTAAAGTAGCTGTAATTAAAATCTATTTTTTGGGGGTTGTTTTGTACATTATAAGTGAATTTCTCTGTGGTTATTTTGAATAAAAATACTATTGTTTAAAGAATATTTCTCATGGAATATCGCATCTGAATAGAATTAGGGTAAAAGATCATTGGCGCTTAATCGGCGGCCTCCTCGGCTCGGCTTTCGTATTTGTATATTGTATTCTTTTTGCTTTATTATTGTATTGTTCTCAGCTCAGGGATGCTGCTGGAAATGTGAATTTCCCTGTGGGGATGAAATTGTATCTATCTATCTATCTATCTATCTATCTATCTATCTATCTATCTATCTATCTATCTATCTATCTATCTATCTATCTATCTATCTATCTATCTATCTATCTATCTATCTATCTATCTATCTATCTATCTATCTATCTATCTATCTATCTATCTATCTATCTATCTATCTATCTATCTATCTATCTATCTATCTATCTATCTATCTATCTATCTATCTATCTATCTATCTATCTATCTATCTATCTATCTATCTATCTATCTATCTATCTATCTATCTATCTATCTATCTATCTATCTATCTATCTATCTATCTATCTATCTATCTATCTATCTATCTATCTAAATGTCAACACAAGTCAACCAGGGCTCATCAGCTTTATGATATACTTTTCTTTTATTGGCTGTCAGATTACAGTTAAAAATATCCAGCAATAAACTTGAAAAGGCCAAAACATCAGAGATTTCTATCGACATAGAAAATTTACTCAGATGTGACAAATAATGTCACTTCCCCCCAAAAAACACAGCTGATTCTGACAAAAATCCACAAATGTAGCCGGCATTTGTCAGATTGCTATTTAAACAATGACAAGCTACTTATTTGCAAAAGTCAGCAATTTGATTTTTTTGTGTCCCTGCAGCCGAGGCCGACGCGAGGCCGCATGCGCATCCACAGTCTGGAGAACGTGGACAAAGCCCTGCAGTTCCTTAAGGAGCAGAGAGTCCACCTGGAGAATGTGGGCTCGCATGATATCGTGGATGGGAACCACCGCCTTACACTCGGTCTCATCTGGACCATCATCCTTCGCTTTCAGGTACTGTAAAAAATAACACACTTGACTGTTCTAGTATTCTTCAAAAGTTAGATTACTAAATGACAGCTCGAGTTAGTAATGGATGAAAATACGTTTAATAGACCTTAGAAAGATGACATGGTTTCATCCGAAAGTCATCTTTACTTGGTTGAATTGTGAAAGTTGGATAAAATGTCCCACCGCATTCAATGAAATAAACACAACAATGACCACATTTGGACCAGATTGGATTGGCTACACAGATGTCTATTTTTGGACTCAAAATGTTTTATGTTGGATTGAAAAGCACAGTGTTATATATCATCTCCAACTCCACTCTGTCTGAAAAGCCTAATGGGATCAGGCTATGCTAACTAAGCTAACCATAAGTTACAAAAGTCTGGAAATGGAAAAATAATTATAATGTAAAAGAAAACAATAAAGTGTTAAAGAGTAGAATATGCTATCATATGGACGACAATAGTGCCTACATGCTAAAATGCTAGGATGTTAAGACATAGCAACCTGTGACAAATAAAATTAACCATTCATAATATGCTTGTATAACTTGTATGGACCAATCAATCATTCTGTAAATATCTCATAATATTGTGGTGCTCTAAAAGCCTACTCTGCTGGCATGCTTAGGACTGATACGTTGAAGGGACATTGTTAAATCTTTGACCACTAGATGTCGCTGTATAATGCAACCGAAAATTACTGCTACAACACACAAGGAAGAACACAAACTACGGAGGCTCAAAGTTTTTATTCTCGTTTTTTTTGCTCATCCTTTCACACGGATTTTGTTTTTTTGGGGGTACCTGTAGCAACGAGATGGTGGACAATCATGTCTCATATTATGTGGTCTCATGTTATTTAAAAATAATACAGATTTTTTTGACCTGAGAGTATTTAAAAAAATACAAGTTCATGGGATAGTTAATATATTCTTGCTTATAATTCAAAATCAAAAATCTAATTTTTTTTTTTCCACCGCAAGGAAGCGTTAAAAAATACACAATGTCCCTTTCACAACTAAAGGCTGGTATACTAACACCTAATATGCTGGCATTTAGTGTAGTTGCTAAATGGAATGCCAAATTACTGTTTTAGCATGTTATTCGAAAAATAGATCGAACAAGCATGCATTTTGTGTGTGTCTTCCAAAAAGCAGCTGGTTTGGTTGTGCAGCTTTGGCCCTTTAAGCATCGAATCTACAATTATTGAAACCCTGGTTTTGCTTTAATTTACATTTGAGCTTTGATTTACTGTCACTGCTCTTGCAGAGGCTTTAGTTGTAACCCCCCAACCTCCAGGAAAAGCGCAGATGTACTGATGTACCATCCCCTCACCCCAGTGTTATAATAGTGACTGGCCATGTGTCGCCCCCAGGCTGAGCTGCATTTAGAGGGACAGAATTGCCCCGAAAACCACCAAAATAAATGCAATGAGCTAGGCCTGCAGCCACCCAATCAGCCACTTGGTATTTTGTGAATGTCAATCACAGCTGTAGGCGTCTTTCTTTGCAGGCATCACACAATAGAAAGGGTGGACATACATAGAGTGGTCCCAAGCTTCACTCTTTATTATACATCAGTGGCACATAACAATAAAATGCTTATATGGCACCATCCGGACGCTAGTGGGGCCTCCCGGGTCTCGGGGGGTTTCCCTATTGTCATGTAAGGTTATGGACTGTCTTTATTTTATTACCTAATTTTTCAAATGATCACGTTACGTACAAATTTACATATGTGGAAGCTTTTTTGTCTGTTTCTAAAAAAACTTGACTAGAAATGCTCCGGATTCAGTGATTAGGAAACATTCAATCAATATAAACTGGAAAATAACATGAAGGACATGATATACAAAAGAATATATGCAAGTGAACATAAAGAACTGTTCAGATCGATCATGATAAAAAATAATACTAATAATGATGTGTCAGGAACCAGGAACGGAGACGGGAACCCAATTGCGTTAGTTTCTTAGTTTTATTTGAAAAGAGACGTAAGCTGGCACCCACGATCCAGTGATCGTAGGTTGTGGGGAGCAGGTCGCTCGTGACGCGGAAGCGGCACTTCTCTGGCGAGCGATAGCGGTGTCGAAGAGGGAAAAGCAGGTCGGGTTACCCGGGCGCAGGAGCAGAGACGTGATCAAACGGAAACAGGTCGAAGCCGGGAAACGTACAGGAGTCAAAAACAGGGAGTCAGGTTCGGAAGGCTTGCCTTGGCGGGAGCTGAAGGTTCACAACAATCGGACGCCGGTAACAGGGAGTCGGGGGGTTTAAAAAGTGGCAAGGAGCCAATCAGCGACCAGGGCTGTTGGCGCCACCGGGGCAGCCGCAGGTGCCCCGAATCAGTAATCATGACATGATGTAGTAAATACAAAGAAATAGAATGACTCTCTTTTCAAATAACACCCTATGTACTAATGTATGTATGGAGAAAATGTATTGGCATTTAGTTATGTCTGTTTTTAAAAGTGTGACTAGAAATATTACTGTTTCAGTGATAAATTAAGATTTAACGATAAATTAAAAAAAACATTCAATATACAATGAAATATGTATAAGTGAACATAAATAACTGTTTTGAATTTTTCATTTAAAAAACAACTGCAAATAATGCGCAAAGCATAAAAAGTGTACAGTACCTCATTTTTCAAATGAAAAAAACTATACACTATTGTACGTATGTTGAAGTGATTATTTGTCTTTTAGTTACATGTGTTTTCCAAATTTGACTAGGAATAGTCCTGATTTAGTGATCGGGAAAGAGGCAATGAATATATATTTGCAAGTGAAGATAGAAAACTCCCAAGATTTACAAGAGTAAAAATGTTGCAAATAATTCATTAATTATTAAAAAAAAAAAAAAGTTTAGTCTAATGTGCACAGAGATGACTAAATTTTGTACATACATATATGTAAGTAGTCATATTCAATGCCGGAGTGGATAATCAGGAAGAACGTTATGCTCATGACAAGGTAGATGTTGAGCTGCCTAAGTGAGAAAAATAATTTAAACATGTATCTGTCACTTGCACTATCCAACCTTACTCGTGCAATTTCTTGTCAAATATTTGGCCATATTCAGCGCAACAGATAATGTGAGTTTTACCATATGGGGAAGTTCCCGCCTCCCAAATTTTAAGTTGGTTTGGCCCACCACCAATCTTCATTTCTGTAGCGGTAAAATGAACACAGAACAGCGCGAATTACATGAGTCAGGTATGATGGAGGGCAGACTGAAAAAGAAAAACAAAAAATGAAGGACTGTTATCATTCATATCACTCATCTTGCACTTTTGCCTATCATCTGTCTGTCCACGTTTGTGTGTTGTGCTACATATTTTCAGAATTTAGCAGTTAAGTGCCTTTTAACGGGTAGCCCCTCTCACTCAAATAAGCTCTTAGTGTGGGGAATTCTGGCTCTTTTTTGAGAAACGGCGCTTTTTGCTCAGCTCACTAAGAACAGCTATCTCTTTCGTCTTTCAAAAGCCTCTTCAGGTTGTTCTTGTTGCCCTTATCCATATATTAAACATTGTTATGCAACATTATACACACAATTACTTTGTGTGTATGTGTGGGGGGATAAAGCTAAAAAATATTTAAAAAAAACAAAATGAAAAAAGAAACAGAACAGAAAAAAAAGAGAAAATAAAGGCAAATTGGGAAAAAAGAAGCACTAATAAAGGAAGGAAAGGTAAGTAAAAGGCTAGAGGAACCAAAGGATACAAGGAAAATGATAAAAGCGGATGACAAATTAAAAAAAAATTAAAATAAAAAGGGGAAAAATGCTCGAAAAAAAGAAGAAATTTGCAAGGGGAAAAAAGGAACAAAATATGAAGGGAAAAAAGTAGGTCTTCTCACAATATAACCTTCTCACAGATGCCTACCATGTTCCTGTGAATCCTTTTCTGTACTCAGGTTGCATGTGGGTAGAGCTTCTCTGCTTTAAAAATGTGTGAAAACTAGGCTAAGGAGCTCACTGTCTCACAAACCTTTGGAGACCTCCATGCTGATGTACACTGAAAAGAAAATCCTCATGTCTATAGACCAGGGGTCTCAGACTCAATTTACTAGGGGGGGCGACAGATCTAGGGTCGGAACGAGGTTGGGCCAAATGGGGTTTCCACAAAAAATCTGATAAAAACAATACACCGGATGTGTGGCCCCTTCAAAAGGTTTTTTCGTTCTCCTCATGATGAGATTTTTGAGATTGTCCTTGCCCCCATGTAGGTGTAAGATCGGGGTATGCTGTAATAGTAGTCTGTGCAGCCCTTTGAGACTTATTGGGGTTAAGGGCTAGACAAATATACACGACTTGACTTCTTCTCATATATTTCTTTTTTTTTAATTCCCTACAAACAATAAGGATCTACAAATAAAAATATTAAAAATGTATACAAAAATAAATCAGTCAATTAGTAATCAATTAACCCATAATATGCCAGAGATGCACTTGAAGGGTTAGTGTGTATTATTCAGTGCAATGTCAAAAAAGAATATTAATAAAAAATTAGCAACAATGCATGGATTATGAAATAAATGTGCATTTTTTAAACTACTCATAGGTCGAGAATGTTTTATTTTACATCACACTACCAAAACACCTCACCTAGAGGGATGTCTTCCATGTTGCTGCTAAAGGTACCCGAAAAAATTTAAAAAACCTGGTGAATGTCTGGGCAAAAAAAATAGAAAAATGGTGCTTTTTGTTCAGTTTGGGTCTTTGGAGTTTGTATTCTTACCTGTGATTTTCAGCACTTGTTTCTGGTTTCACTAGACAATACAGTTAAATCTAGTGGTCAAAAACAAAATTTCAAACGACTGATAATCTATATAGGCAGGGGCAATTTTAGGTTGAGAGCTTTGGGGAGCGCTGAGCACCCAGAGTGTCTTGCTAGTTAAAAACATTTTTTTCATTTTACTCAAAGTGATACAACATGTGAAATTCAATTATGATAGCATTTTGATTAAAATATTTTGCTGAAGGTTTTTTATTTTAACAGGCTGTTTTTATTCATTGAATGTTTGTCTCATCTCATCTCATCAGCTGCACCGCTTATCCTCAGTAGGGTCGCGGGGGTGCTGGAGCCCATCCCAGCAATCATCGGGCAGTGGGCAGGGGACACCCTGAACTGGTTGCCGGCCAATCGCAGGGCACACGGGGACAGACAACTCACTCGCTCAGTCACACCTAGGGACAATTTGGACCGGCCAATTCACCTGAAATGCATGTCTTTGGAATGTGGGAGGAAACCCACGCAAGCACGGGGAGAACATACAAACTCCGCACAGTTAGGTCGGGAGCTGGATCTGAACCCACGCAGGAGATTCCCACGACCTCAGAACTGTACCGCACACGCGCTAACCACTGCGCCGCCGTGCTGCCCAAATGAATGTTTGTCTAATGTTTTATTAACTGAATGTTCCTCTTTTGAAATTAAATTATGGCACTCTTGGGCTTCCATAATAACAAACTCTCACGGTACTACACCGGAGCCTCCACTATGACACTAGCCAAGCAAAAAAGGAGGGAGAGCGGAGCTAGGAATCAAATGGACTGAACCATTTCAAGGCAGTGGAGTACTTTATTTCCGACTTTGCGGTCTTCACATTTTTGTCTTATTTTACTTTTTTAAATATTAACGCTAGCATTTTTTAATTATATTTAAGCTTATCCTTTTCTTTATCAAGGAAAACAGAGTTTTAAAAATGCTATCATTTTTGGGGGTGTCAAGGCTTGAATTTGGGGGTGCTTAAGCACCCCCAAAGAGGGGCTGGTTTCTCTCATGTAACATTGCTAAATATGTTTTCATCTATATCAGAATCTTTATGTAATTTTCTTTTGAATTAAAATGGTCAAGTGTTTTCTGTTAACTTATCAACGCCTCTTTATTACTTAATTACTTAACTACCGACTGGGGTAGTGTGAGGAGGGTAACGAGGACAGCAGAGAAAATAATCGGGACTACACTTCCCTCCATTCAGGACATTGGCCAGAAGCGCTGCCTATCCCATGCTAAGAACATTATCGGGGACCCCTCTCACCCCCATCATGGACTGTTCACTCTGCTAGCCTCTGGGAAGAGGTACTGCAGTGTGCGGTGCAGGACCACCAGGTTCCGCAGTAGTCTAGTCCCCCTGGCCATTAGACTGTTAAATGGTCAATCTAACATATAGTTAACCTAAATCTAAAAAGCTGCTAATCTGACTTTTTGCACTACTGGCAGTTCTTTATAGCTTGCCACTCCTTGCACATTTGCTCTCTGCACTATTGTACTTACAGCGTTATTGTTACAGTGTTAATGTTACTGTTTACCTGACTTGTTAACCTGACTGCCCATTTTGCACATCTGGTTAGCTACTCCTCTTGCACTATCGGCACTATGGTAAAATACTATACGTAGCCATAATACAATACAACTTTTACTTATATCTGTACATTCAAGGAAACTGTGCGGGTCAGATGTATCGACATTTTGTTCTGTATACACGTGTACTAGAATGACAATAAAGTAGATCTGAATCTGAATCTGAATCTGAATAATTGTGTGAAAAATGAAATTGATGTAGCATAATTGTAATATAAATCCAACATCTTGTTAACTATGTTAATGTGGGTTAAACAATTCAAAAGTTTCTGTGACGTCATGGTCCCGTTCATTTGGCAACTCTACTAGATTTTGTCAATGAAAAGTGCTGAGGTTTTAGAGTTTTCCTTTGCCCTCATGTAGGTTTTAGATCAGGGGATGGTGTAATAATAGTTTGCAATAGTCTGTGGTCTGTGCAGCCCTTTGAGACTCCTTGTGATTAAGGGCTATACAAATAAACAAGACTTGACTTAACCTGACATATACCTGAATTTCTTCCTGATAAAAAATGCATCATAAGAACTTGCTGCTGTTCCATCCGTTTGAATTCCTACTCTATGGCTGGCTTTTGGTAGAAAACTGCCGAGCCGAAAAAGGGGCCCACTCCGGCCCTGGTTGTATACATTATAAAACATAATGTGCAGTATCGGACGTTGTGCAAAACGATTTACATATTGTACTGTACAAAACCATACAAAATAAAAATCCAGCTGCAGCAAAAATACATATTGTAATAACATGTATGAAACACAAAAATTATCAATACATCTAGATATTTATTGTACAGGGAGTGCAGAATTATTAGGCAAGTTGTATTTTTGAGGATGAATTTTATTATTGAACAACAAGCATGTTCTTAATGAACCCAAAAGTCTCATTAATATCAAAGCTGAATATTTTGGAAGTTGGAGTGGGGCTTTTTTAGTTTTAGCTATTTTAGGAGGATATCTGTGTGTGCAGGTGACTATTACTGTGCATAATTATTAGGCAACTTAACAAAAAACAAATATATACCCATTTCAATGATTTATTTTCATCAGGGAAACCAATATAACAGCTCAACATTCACAAATATACATTTCTGACATTCAAAAACAAAACAAAAACAAATCAGTGACCAATATAGCCACCTTTCTTTGCAAGGACACTCAAAAGCCTGCCATCCATGGATTCTGTCAGTGCTTTGATCTGTTCACGATCAACATTGCGTGCAGCAGCAACCACAGCCTCCCAGACACTGTTCAGAGAGGTGTACTGTTTTCCCTCCTTGTAAATCTCACATTTGATGAGGGACCACAGGTTCTCTATGGGGTTCAGATCAGGTGAACAAGGAGGCCATGTCATTAGTTTTTCTTCTTTTAGACCCTTTCTTGCCCGCCACGGTGTGGAGTACTTGGATGCGTGTGATGGAGCGTTGTCCTGCATGAAAATCATGTTTTTCTTGAAGGATGCGGACTTCTTCCTGTACCACTGCTTGAAGAAGGTGTCTTCCAGAAACTGGCAGTAGGACTGGGAGTTGAGCTTGAGTCCATCCTCAACCCGAAAAGGCCCCACAAGCTCATCTTTGATGATACCAGCCCATACCAGTACCCCACCTCCACCTTGCTGGCGTCTGAGGCGGACTGGAGCTCTCTGCCCTTTACCGATCCGGCCATGGGCCCATCCATCTGGCCCATCAAGACTCACTCTCATTTCATCAGTCCATAAAACCTTAGAAAAATCCGTCTTGAGATTTTTCTTGGCCCAGTCTTGACGTTTCAGCTTGTGTGTCTTGTTCAGTGGTGGTCGTTTTTCAGCCTTTCTTACCTTGGCCATGTCTCTGAGTATTGCACATCTTGTGCTTTTGGGCACTCCAGTGATGTTGCAGCTCTGAAATATGGCAAAACTGGTGGCAAGTGGCATCTTGGCAGCTGTACGCTTGACTTTTCTCAGTTCACGGGCAGTTATTTTGCGCCTTGGTTTTTCTACACGCTTCTTGCGACCCTGTTGATTATTTTGAATGTAACGCTTGATTGTTCGATGATCACGCTTCAGAAGCTTGGCAATTTTAAGAGTGCTGCATCCCTCTGCAAGATATCTCACTATTTTTGACTTTTCAGAGCCTGTCAAGTCCCTCTTCTGACCCATTTTGCCAAAGGAAAGGAAGTTGCCTAATAATTATGCACACCTGATATAGGGTGTTGATGTCATTAGACCACACCCCTTCTCATTACAGAGATGCACATCACCTGATATGCTTAATTGGTAGTAGGCTTTCGAGCCTATACAGCTTGGAGTAAGACAACATGCATAAAGAGGATGATGTGGTCAAAATACTCATTTGCCTAATAATTCTGCACTCCCTGTATAGTTTACCACAATTTTCTTGGAAGTTGTTGAGGTAGAGGAGAATTGGGGGAATTTTTTAATAGGGACAAATCCCTTGTTGCATGTCTTGTTTCTGACATTACGATGAAGAAAAAGAAGAGGTTGATATAAAAAGAAATGAATGAGGTGAAGGAAGTAACTGGAAAATATATTTACATAAACAAAAACTACATATTAGTACTATGGTGATAATATCAATTGTTTTGAAAGCCAACGTAACAAAAACGGAGTCCACGGGCCTTTCAGTCAAAACGTATTCTTAAGAAAAGGAGACGATGTAGTGGAAGCTATCTTTTTTTTCAATCAGGTTGTTAGTTTTCTGCTTAAGAAATAAAATCGTACGCTATATTGGGCATGTGTGCTTGCACAGATCCAGGTCATCAAGATCGCCACAGCAGACAACAGAGAGACACGCTCAGCAAAGGATGCTCTGCTGCTTTGGTGCCAGATGAAGACTGCCGGGTGAGGAGGGAAATCCAAATTTTACTTAAAGCTTTGCATTTATTTTGACGTGTTTTTCTTCTAAGGTACCCCGAAGTGAACATCCAGAACTTCACTAGCTGCTGGAGAGACGGCCTGGCTTTCAACGCACTCATTCACAGACACAGGTTGACATGCTGTTTTAAAATCAATTCACAATTTTTTACGTGTTCTTTTTCATTCAGTAGCAACACGTTTACAATGTTAACACTTAAAGTTCTATAATTGTACATTTTGTGTCGAGAAATGCAGTCGCTAAAATATTTGCCATTGTTTCCAGAGTGACATAATGATAGCATTTTTTAATTATTTTGATTTCTTTAATTATTTTAATGAATTCACTAAATTAAAGCACATGTTTTAATAAAGCATATATTTTGAATCAATAGATCTTAAATTACTTTTCAAAGGGACACTGTGAATTATTTAGCACCTCTAGAGGTAAAAAAGTACCTTTATCCATTTAAAAAAATATTGATTATATAAAAAATACATGAACTATAATATAAATGTACATGTCCTTACATACTCTTAAGTTGAGAAATTCAAATTTATTTTGTATAACATGAGCCCCACCTGATATAATTGTCCACCATTTTGCTGCTATGAGTACCCCATAGAACCAGAACGGATGGTAGACCCAAACCCATAGCATTTCACAACAAACTTTGTTGCGGAAGCTGAGAAGTCAGGTATGGGAAAGCAAGCGCCAGCAATCCGGCGATTGCTGGGCAGGAGGAGCAGGGAGCTCACGGGATCGGAGTGTGGTCGGAAGGCGGAAACAAGTTGAGTAGCCGGGACGGGCGATCGGAGCGTGGTCGATTTGCATAAACGAGTCAAGTAGCCGGGTTGGGAGATCAGAGCGTCGTCGGTGGGCAAAAACGGGTCGAGTAGCTGAGGTGAGACATTGGAGCATGTTCAAAGGAATGAAAAAATCTTTGGAGCCGGAGACGATCGGGAAGCCAGGGGCAGACGAGCAGGATACAGGTAAGGACGTGACAGATGGGAGCCAGAGTCAAATAGTGCTTGCCTCGCATGTGCGGAGGTTCGCTGACGGACTGACAAGGAGTGAAAGGAAGCGTTCAGTTTAAATAGGAGGTGAACCAATTAGGCAACGAGCAGCAGCTGGCGCCAAACGAGCGGGCACAGGTGAGGGCAATAAGCAATCATGACAATAGTAGCTTTTTGGTCACTTTGAGTCTCTCTTTTTTGCACTATTTCTTGTGCTTTTTAGCACTTGTTTTTGGTTTCACTACACCATACAAGGACACTTCGTGGACAAATAAAAGACAATCAGTAAAAACATCAAGTAAAATACTTGTTTAGTTTTATTTTTTCCAAGTAATATATTTTTTTAAACAATACGAGAGTTTTAAATACATTTCCCAAAAAATAAATTGATTGAAACTGACATAAAGAGTTAAGATATACAGCAGTGGTCTCCAACATGGTTCCCACGGGCACCCTTAGGACAGCTGAGGTGCCTGCAAACCTGTTCTGAAAAATTTTTTATTTAACCCTGCTTTCAATCATGAACCTGGTAATAACATCAAATTTACATGATTATTGTTTATTTTAGAAATGCATACCATACTGGGTGCCATTTGTGTGTATTAGTAACAGAAAGTAGCTCTTAGCTTCAAAAAGGTGGGAGACCCCTGATATACAGTATTAAAAAAATAGAATAAATTTAAGATAAAGATTTTTGTAAACCGAATGTGGCATTCTTTGATGTTTGTGTTTGTACTTTGCAGTCTGTCTTAATTCATTTCAATTATTTTTTTTCAGAAAAGTCCATATTGATTTGCTTTGTATGCTTCCTTCCATTAGTGGGAATATGTCATATAGAGACACAAGCATGGCAAATGAAACAGTCAAGTGTGGTGTGTCTGAAAAGTGTCCAACATTTTTACGGCAGACCGGATCTAATTGAGTTTGACAAGCTGACCAGGTCTAACGCCACTCACAACTTGCAGCAGGCCTTCAACGCTGCCGAGCACAACCTGGGCCTTACCAAGCTGCTGGATCCTGAAGGTGAGCAATAGACTGCACTCATGTATTTTCCAAGTAATCTCAAACTGACCTAAATGTGCATTATGTGCAGATGTAAACACAGAAAACCCAGATGAAAAGTCCATTATCACCTACGTGGTTTCTTACTATCACTACTTCTCCAAAATGAAAGCTCTTATAGTGGAGGGCAAGCGAGTCGGAAAGGTAACTAGCTCTTGTTTTCATTTTGCCCCAAACACATTTTTATTCCGGTTCGTAACGTTATACAGGTCTTGGACAATTGCATTGAGGCAGAGAAACTTGTGGTCCGTTACGAAACGCTGGCTTCTGACCTGCTGGATTGGATTGAGAAGACCATTGCCATCATCGGAAACCAGAAGTTTGCTAACTCTCTGACCGGTGTTCAACAGCAGCTGCAGGCCTTCACAACATATTGCACTGTTGAGAAGCCCATCAAGTGAGTTGTAGAACTGTTATGTTCATAGTTTAGTGCACACTCAAAACAAGGAGAGAAGACATCAATGAATTTTGAACTTGCAAGGAGAATCGGAGAGAGCCCAAATCTTGTATAAGAAAATCCAACATGTTCTAAGAGCCCACCCATAAGCTCTTTCTTTTTAGTAAATCTCTTTGGTTACAAAAGCAGATACACCCTAAAGGGTGTGGATATCAAATAATAGCAAATAATAGGTGGATAGTGAAAATGATGTAAACAGTACATAACAGTCAAAACAGCAAACAAAAGTGAGGTGGAATAGTCAAAATAGCAAACTGGCATCCTATGTAATCTCTTTTGCTGGTGTCCAATATTAAAAACAATATACTTATCAATAACCTTTAGCAGCATTCATCGGTTTTGCAAATACCTGATAAAAATGTACTTTTTCTGATTTCAGGTTCCAGGAAAAGGGGAACCTAGAGGTCCTTCTCTTTACCATCCAAAGCAAACTAAGAGCCAACAACCAGAAACCCTACATGCCTCACGAGGGAAAGCTCATCGCCGATATCAACAAGGTGCTCTTATTAGATCTTACCTTTTTTCAATTATTTTACGATTTTCACTCACGTAACTTCGTTAAGGCGTGGGAGCGGCTAGAGAAGGCGGAGCATGAGAGGGGTGTGGCTCTCCGCAAGGAGCTAATTCGCCAAGAGAAGTTGGAGCTCCTTGCTCAGCGTTTTGATCACAAGACCACAATGAGACAAGCCTGGCTCAACGAAAACCAGAGGCTGGTTTCTCAGGTAAGCCCTTCAATCTCGTTGCACTACTCTATAATGCCAATAAAGACCACTCATTCATCCATTCATATTGCAAAAAAAAAACTCTAAAGTACAAGAAAGTTCTTGATGTGGTAGAAATTACATATAAGCTTTGTAAAGCTCCCCTTTTGATATTAAGCGACGAGACGATTTATCCCTGAATGACGTTCTATTAAAAGGTATTTCCAACTGTAATCACCCATGGATCGCTGAAACAGCTGAAAATCCTTGGCCGGATGAGTCTCTATGTCATAGAAGAAAACCCACTCATAAAAATGTCAACGTAGCAGTTAGAGTTATCTCTGTATGACTTTTGCTTGAAAAGTAATTTCCATCTGTAATGATCCATGGAGGGCAGGAACACCCCAAATCATAGTTCAGACTCTTCCTAACATCCCTGAAGGACGCAGGTGCTACCTTCAGTAATGCTCACCCCAAAAATAGTGTCATGAATATCACATTCATTCCAACATAATTTACTGTTTCACATTTTTTAACAGCCTTACGGAACAGACTATAATTCTTGACCACGTAAGGAAACTAGTGATTCCACTGTAAACTCATCCCTAAAATATCAATGAAGATGTTGTTTTGTCCTGTAACATTTAAAACCTCACCACAACAAATCGGGGAACTGAACGGTTTCATACCGCTCATCTCATCTCATCTCATTAGCTGCACCGCTTATCCTCAGTGGGGTCGCGGGGGTGCTGGAGCCCATCCCAGCAATCATCGGGCAGTGGGCAGGGGACACCCTGAACTGGTTGCCAGCCAATCGCAGGGCACACAGGGACAGACAACTCGCTCGCTCATTCACACCTAGGGACAATTTGGACCGGCCAATTCACCTGAAATGCATGTCTTTGGAATGTGGGAGGAAACCGGAGTGCCCGGAGGAAACCCACGTAAGCACGGGGAGAACATACAAACTCCGCACAGTAAGTCCGGTAGCTGGATTTTAACCCACACAGGAGGTTCCCAAGACCTTAGGACTGTGCCGCACACGCGCTAACCACTGCGCCGCTGTGCTGCCCCCGGTTTAATACCTATAGATTCAAAACCTTAGTAAGATTTGTTTTAATGTTTTTCAGCCATCATAACTAGTCGTTAATTGTTGGAGTGAGAACCATTTTTTAAGCCAGGATCCCGGTCTTAGGATTTTAAGCATTTTGACTGATCTTTCAAGGGAAACAATTCTTCAGTAATCACCTGTCACAGACCAGAACGGACACAGGACTCAATAGCGTACGTTTCTCAGTTTTTATTTTAAAAGAGAGGGAGAGTTAGGCTTGCTTGCTTGATCCGAGGACTGACGGAAAACAGGAGCGAGCGAGGCGGGAGTGACACTTCCGTGTCGGACGGAGACTGGCGGCAATTGAGAGTCGTTGGCCGGGGCTGGAGATCAAAGGCGAGGTCGAGTTCGTAAGCAAGGTCGTAGGCAGGAGGCAGGCAGCTAACGGGGCAAAACGGGTCAGGTAACAGGTGGCAGGCAGAACGGGCGTAATCAAGTCCAGAAACAGGTCAATAACGAAGATCAGGCAGGAAAAGGGTTTAGCAGAAACAGGGTCGGACGGGAATGCTCACTGAGTGGAATACAACAGTTCGCAACGATCTGACAGTTACTGAAAGGAAGCCGGGGGTTTAAAAAGGGAGTGTCCACCAATCAGCTGTTGGCGCCAAACCAGCTGCCGCAGGTGCTCCAAATTGGCAATAACGACATCACCAATAGAAGATATGTGGGTTTCCGTGAAATTCCATGTTATGGAGCAAGATTACAAGGGAACACGCTTCTTGTGAAAATGTGTATTTCTTGCACATTATTCTTTCACTGATTTCTCGGCTGTATGATGATGAAAAAACGCTGTCCGAATCTAAACATTAACAATCGGATCATTTCAACACGGGTTTCAAATGTTGCAAATGTTTAAGTGAATGCAGGTCACAGAACGGTAACTCCAAGTGCCTGAGACTTTATAATGTGTTCCAGCAAGCGCTGGTTTGTCAATACTTCATCTGTGCTCACTTGATAAACTATTAGATTTACATTGGAGAAAGTTGTATTCAAGCCTGATCTTGTGGTTCAAAGTAGATTTTACTTTCTTAAAAATTATCTCCAACTACGATGCTACTGATCTTTTCCTTTTCTTCCATTATTCTCTACTACTTTTGGCATCACTGCCAACTAGTAGCTGAGTATATTTTGCTGTCAAAGGGACTAAAACAATCAACAGACAAAGACAACATAATAATTTCCAACTTTTCCAAACTAAAACTCACTAAATCCCAAGCTTGTGCGCTCCTCTCATCTTAGAAGCAGATGGATATTAGAAGTTTAAACATTCCATGATGATAATCAAGATGTTCTCCATCCCTTCTAGGACAACTTCGGTTATGATCTCCCTGCGGTTGAGGCGGCCATGAAGAAACATGAAGCCATCGAGGCGGATATCGCCTCGTATGAGGAGCGTATCAGTGTGGTGGTGGAGCTGGCAGCTGAGATGGAGGCCGAAAACTACTATGACATCCGTCGCATTTTGGCTCGTAAGGAAAACATCCTTGGACAGTGGAGTTTGCTGAAGGAGTTGGTGGCGGGCAGGCGGACTCGGCTGGAGAAGAACCTGGCCCTGCAGAAGACTTTCCAGGACCTGGTCTACATGATTGATTGGATGGAGGACACACAGGTGCCAGACATGTTTGAACATCAGGGGCCTAATCTCACTGAAGATGAATAGTGTCATCTGTCATTTGTAGAGCAGTAAGAAAAAAAAACAAAAATAATGGAATATACCGTATTTATTGGCGTAATACGTGCAAAATCTCGCCGTGTTTGTGTCCTTATGAGCTGTAATACTAATGAGGCAGATAACTGTAGCGTATGCTCAAGTGAACTGTGTTGAACTCCTGCATGACGTCTAAAACCCCACCAAAACACACCAAAACACTGCAGCTGAAAAAAGGGGCGAGGGGTTCACCCTCCCTCTAACCTAGCCACTTCACTTCTACGCTTGTTTAAGCCGAGAAAAAGTAAAACAAAATTTTAGGTGTGGGCGAGCTATACAGGAATAAATACGGTAGATCATATGATTTTTAATATTCATTTAATAAGACATATTTATTATGTGTGTATTTCATATTTAAAATACCATTTTTGACAAACATTTTTTAGATTTCCTTATTTAAACTAAAAATTCACAAAAAAAAATACATTAATTAAAATATTCAACATAAAACAGAAGCAACCATAAAGGTTTCGGTGTGCTAGAATAAAGAAACGGCCTATCTGGCCTGCAAGCCAGGCTTTGCCTACTAATTAACAAGAAACTAAAACTAAAATAGACGGATACAGTATAGAGGCTATCTGCAATTATCCCGTTCACGCGATTGTCATCTGTAACCGTCAATGGCAGTGAATGATTTCTCTGTTCTTACAAACTTGTTTCCCATTCCCTTGTAGGCCCAACTGCTATCCAAAGATTTTGGAAAGCACCTCCTAGAGGTGGACGACCTTTTGCAGAAGCACAGCCTCCAGGAAGCCGACATCAGTGTGCAGGCTGAGAGGGTGGAGACGCTCAACTCTGCTGCACTCAAATTCACCAAAATTGAAGGCACTTAAATCCCACATGAAAATAGAATGATTATCCCTTATCCCAGCCAGCCATTTGATTGACTCAATTGTTTTTCTTGTTGTCGTTGCCTTCAAGGTTACCAACCATGCGACCCTCAGGTGATTTGTAACCGGGTCAATCATGTATCGTCCTGCCTTGAGGAGCTAAAGGAGTTGGCGGCCAAGCGACGAACTGAACTCGAGGATTCCAGGCAGCTCTGGGCCTTCTTCCAGGTCTGAAATGGAAGCTCAGCGTATATGCTAAAATGTAAACTAGCTAACATGTTCCCTACAAACAGGAACTTGAGGAATCCGAGGCATGGATTCGGGAAAAGAGCTCCATTCTGGCTGCCCAGGGTTACGGAAAAGACCTTAGCAGTGTGCTCAAGTTACTCCAGAAACACAAGACTCTGGCTGGAGAACTAATGGCTCACCGAACCTTGCTAGAGGTTTGTGTTTTTTTCCTAAAGTGAATGCTTTTGTGTACGTGTGTTTTTGCCCTGGTACCTCCGTCCAGTAGTGACAAGAAAAAAAGGCTGTCAACTTTGAAACACTAACCTGTTACCCTGACCTTAGTAGGAAATACTAAAGTGACACTCTGAGTAAGATTTTGAAACACAAGCTACCGTATTGGAACCAGGAGCTATTTGCAATATGCTGATCCTTTTTTCCTTTTCTCTTTGTCATTGATATTTTTGCTAGAAAATGTTTTTTATTCAATGTACAACCTTTTCTAATTATTCATTGCCAGCCAAATACAAATTGTTAATCAACATTGAACATTGTAAAAGGTAGTGACATATTTAATGACAAACTAATTGTTCTCAATATATGAAGTAAATATTTTTGCATAAAATGTATCTTTTTTTAAATGAAAACCAACCTTCTAAAACGCCATTTGGGTAAAATACAGGGGGGGAGAGAATTCCCTTCAATCTTTTTGTATTTGGCCTTCAAAGGGAAAGGTTTTCCAACCCTAACTCGGGTTTTACACTCAAATTTGATATTCTTCAAGGTGCTGTCAAGAATTTGAAACTTTTTTTACCCTCTACCGTCATCTCCTGGTTTAAAGTCATGATCAGAGCCCCAGTCAGCTCATTCATTAAGTTTCCTGCATTTCTTAGACGTGCTCGAATAAACTCTTCGTTTTTCATAATTTTTGGGAGTTTGGGTTGGCGTTTGGACTTTTTTTTAAACAGGCCGTTTCTTACTTACTTTTACCATTTTCATGCTACACTTACAAAACCTGTGACGACTAGCATAAAGTCACCCTTTAATCTCTCCTCGGTCTACCTAATATGTTGCGCATCCTGGAACAGCTTTGTTTAAAGTAAGATGAAAGCAGATAGACGCAGTGGGAAAAAATGTGTAAAGGTTTTTTGTAAACTTAAGTTGGGCATTGTACAGACATACTTTATAGAGAAAATATTATATTTTCAATGTTTTAAGGCCTACAGAACAATTGACCCCTCCTTAAAGTCAAGCTTAAATCCTAAATCAAGATTGAAAAGCCTACCCAGGGGTTGAACTGCCAATATGAAAACCCAATCCATTTCAGAATCTCCACATCAAACTTCTTACTCCGTTTTGACTTAATTGACAATAATTGAAACCTAAATATGATTTGAACGCATAATTTAGGATTAAAAACCTAGCCTTGGTTGAACTTTTGACTTGAAATTTGAGTCCTCCAATCTTAAAATTCTCATTAGAAACCCTGACACCTGTCAAGTCAAGTCACGTCAAGTCAAGTCACATTTATTTGTATAGCCGTTAATCTCACAGCCCACATTTACACCATCCCCTGATCTGAAACCAGCATGCCGGCAAGGAAAAATGAAAAAAATTCAGCATGAGTAAAGTAAGAATGTGAAATTCTAATTTCAAACATGAATTCTTGAAACTTCAACCCTGATTTAACATTCTTGAAGTTAAATCCCTGAACCAGAAAGGATTTAATGATCCTTAAAAACCCTAAAATTAATTTCTCTGTGTTTTCATGTGATACTGTCCCTCTCCAGACAACCATCCAGCGTGGTCAGCAGATCCTAAATGAGAAGAGCGCTGGCACGACTTTCATCCAGGACCACATACTGGACGTGACGGAAGAGTGGACCCAGCTGGAGGAGCAAGCAGCAAAACGCCTCACCCACTTGCAGGAAGCGCTCAACTTCTTTCAGTTCTCCACCGAGACAGACGACTTGGTGGCGTGGCTGCAGGATTCGTATCGCCTGGTGTCCAGCGAGGACTTCGGCCACGACGAATATTCCACGTGCTCGCTTCTCAAGAAGCATCGCGGCGTCAGCGAGGACATTGACAAGCACCGGTTGCACGTGGTGACACTTCGCAAACATCTGACAGTGCTTCCGCTGCGCTACAGAGAACAAGAGGTTGGTGGTGTTTTTGCGTGCCTTTTGACAAGAGAACATAGTTTGGGATTTCTTTTTAGGATCTTTACACGTATTGACAAATTGTAAAACATGCAAAATTTGAAGAATTAGTACATCTTATTTTTAATATATATATTAAAAAAAAATAAATATATATATATATATATATATATATATATATATATATATATAATTTTTATATTCCAATTATTTTCTGAGACGAATTTTAAAGAAAGCCTGTCCCTTACTTGATTTATTGAGCTGTGAAATCATGTGAGGAAAACCGACAACCTATCAAGATCGTCGCCATATTGTTTTACTCATTAATTAGTCAAAGAACTTTTTTAAGTCAAGTTTTGGTAGTTTTTGTGTAGAATGCCTAGGCAATTTGTCATAGGTGGATGCAGTAATCGTACAACAAAGGACCATCAGCCAAAAAGGGGGTGATTGGCAAAAAGAACACACGGAAAGCCGCCAACGCTGCTCTACGAATGGCAGCCTCAGCTTTGGCGAAAAAACATGAGGCTGGCTTACCAAAAAACACGAAGTGAGCCGCGACGCTAACCGGGAACAAACAACAAAAAAGAGCCATTTTGACATACGCATAATCAGGCGTGAACCAATCAGGGGACACGGCAAAAACCGCGCTAACGTCATGCTGGCCGGCCAACAACACACGGTGGGAAGCCAACGAGTTCCAACTGGCAGTAAAATAAACATGAAAGCCGTCAGCAGGCCATACGCTACCGGGTAGATTGCCAGACAAAATTATAGCGACCACAACACACACTGCAAAAAACTAAAACAAAAAGCACAAGGCCCCCAGCGACAGGGCAAGCAAGTTTTAACGAGCAGTATGTAATATCTGTTCAATACAATCGCTGTCTATTTTGGAGCTGCCTTACATATTTTGGTAATGGGATTTGCAGTTTTGAAAGTGTTGCATTCCTTCAATAATGTCACAGCTCTACAGCAAACAACCCAGTCAACTTGGAGAATAATATTCTCGAGGCCCATAGCGCATTGAATATTTTGTAACAATTGTGGGGGAGAACACACGTTCTGTGCCTATTTGGAAAAAAATCTATTTGGAAATACCTTTAAACATACTTCCCTTGTCGCAGGAGGTACAGGTTCGAATGATGGAGGTAGAGCAACTGTACACGGAGGTTGTCGAGGTCGGTGTCCTCCGCCAACAGTGGCTTCATGATGCTTTGGCCGTCTACCGCATGTTCAGCGAAGTCAACGCCTGCGAGCTGTGGATTGATGAAAAGGAGCAGTGGTTGAATAAAATGGAGATCCCAGAGAACCTAGAAGATGTGGAGGTGGTGGCACACAGGTAGAGCACTTCAACAAGAAAATGTATTTGTAACCAGGTGTTCTCAATGTTTTTGATACACATTTTTTATTGAATAAATCTTGATGCACACTCCCTTTTGAAAATGTTAAAAAATATGTTTACATTTATACAATATGGAATAAATTATTATTTTTTTAAACATGAAATTATGTTTGGGTTTTTCATATGGGCAGAGCACAAAAACAACGTAAACAAATGTTTTACAGCAAAAAAAGGCCACATTCAGCTGAACAATACAATAGCATAATACATAATTATGAGCCTAAAGTTCCCACCCTAATTACAATTGATCTCAAAAATTAAAACAAGTTAAACAAAGTCCTACCCCTAAAAAAGACATTTCAGGCCTACAATTATACCACTGAGGCCTCCCAGTAACAATTCAATTCTCAAAGAAACTCTTAATATATTATTCATCTTTAGCATATCTATCAAAAATACTTTTGGTATATAATTTATTAAATAGATGTAAATAAGGGACATTTAAGGTCATCATCTAAATAATTCCATAAATTAATACCTCTTCGAGAGGCCCACAGGCTCTTCATTAAAGTCTAAGATGTTTAATAAAAGATGAGTAAAAATAACTAAATAATAAACTGTTATACTTTTACCTTTTTATCCAGTTAAATGAGAAAATTATTTTACTTGAAAATCATCTTCAAATGTCATTCAAACTAAGTTAGTCAAAAAAAGTATTATTAATACAAAAGATAATGGGTTGAATTTGTCTGCTCTGACAAATGGCATTTAATTTGACTAATTTAGATGATTTACAGTATTGGTTATTGTTTTTTTTCATACAATATTCTGCACGCACGAGATATTCGTGTGTCCCGCCACACTGGTTAAGAAACATTGATTTAACTTAATGTGGTCGGCTGTTTAAACATCAATTTGGCCTTTTAAAAATACAGAAATAAACAAGACATAAAAAGAGACCAATATGGTAGAGTTGATAAAAGGTTATTCTCGTTGAGCCTTTACATCCTCTCTGAGTTATTTCAAACAAAGTAACCCATTTTTAGGGTGATGTTCTGTAATTAACAGTGAATTTCGGTGTTATTTGTGTCTAAATATTTATTATTCCTGTTTTCAACCAAACTTTTTTGAAGTTGTTACGGTTAGTTTGGATTTTTCACTTTAAATATATACCAAAAAGTAGTTACTTTCAAATATGTACATAGGTAATATACACTATAAAAATGTTTTAGCAGCAAGTATGATTATTAGTTTAGATCCAGAGTGCTAAATAAACAGTTGGCAAGACGCAAACGACCCTCTAACATAGTTTGATACCTATTTGATATGGGACAATTACAACAAAAGGAAATGTTACTTAAAAAAGGAACATTTAACACTGTTTTGTTGTTTTTTGGGGTGCAGGTTTGAGTCCCTGGATCAGGAGATGAACAGCCTAATGGGGAGGATATTGGATGTTAACCAAATAGTCCAGCAGCTTCTGGATGGGAGACATCCATCCTCCACTGAGGTCAGAGGCTGTCAGGACAACCTCAACTCCAGGTACTGACATAAAAGTCGAGTGCCAACCCAAAACCACACAATAATTACCTGTCTATTTACCATGTCGGTCCTTTGGCAGATGGAACAGCATCGTGGGTTTGGTGGAGCAGAAGAAAAACCAGCTGCAAAGCATGCAGCGTCTTCAGAACTACTTGCTGGAGTGTAGTGAAATCAAGTCTCAGATCCAGGAGAAGCGAAAGGCTATTGATGCAACACAGTACGCCGGTAGCGATCTGGGCGGTGTAATGGCGCTGCAGCGACGCCTTTCCACCATGGAGGGGGCGCTGTCTGTGCTGGAGCCGAAGCTGATGCATCTTCAAGTAATATATTTGGAAAATTCCATAAGCTGTAGACAGCATTTCAAATAAAAATATCTATTTCTGAGAAAAATAAGCAAAAACTCAATAGTGTCTTTGACACTTGTGGTAATAGGAAGAAGCCGAGTATCTGGCCACTGCCCATGCCAGCCGGGCCACCGAGGTCCTGCTTCCCTTTGACGGTCTCAGTGTAGAGTGGGAGGAACTGAAACGTACCTTGCAAGGCTGTGAGGATTCGCTAATGGTGGCCAGCAAGCTGCAGAGTTTCATCCAGGTCAGTAGGTGGCACTCATGTTGTAGCTTTCAACTAATGAAGGTAATCGACACACTTCATTATGCTGGGTGTGATTCAAGAATAAAGCTTTTATAAAACAGTTTTCCTTGTTTTATTCAGGACCTGGACTTGTTTCTGACCTGGCTGGTCCAAACACAGACATCCGCCACCTCAGATCAGCTGCCCAATGATTTGGAAGAAGCCGAAAAACTCATCAACAAACATGCAGCACTCAAAGAGGAAATTGGACGGTGGGTACTTTAAGGAGGAACATGAGGTTTTTACTAAAGGGCACATATCTTATGAAGTAAGGACCTTTCACTGTAAATTGGGGGCATCCATATACCATAATTAACACTTACTTTCTAAGCAATAGAGGTGCCATTTATCTACAAATTCCTTCAATTTTTAAAAAATAAATAGTTGTGATATCTGAATGTGTTTTAGTTATGTTGCAGTTGGTTGATATGTCCGTACTTCCAGTTTTTCAATTGGGCTTCACTTGTTAGTTTCCCAGGCTAGTGATCGGAGCAAAACACCAAGTTGACTGTTTTTATTGACGAATTGGCATTTTAATATGTTTGATAGCTCCCAAAGATTGATTCAGGTGATTATATCTATAACAATGTCACAAGTTATTGTTTTCTTGACAAAAGGTTGTACAAATTCAGGCAGTTCTGAAATTACCTTTTATTAGATTGCAAACACTGAAGTTGTTCCCCAAAAGTCAAACCCAAAGTCTTTTGTGTGCACAAAAACATGACTGAAATGCACCCAAATCAAAATATTTTGTGCCAAAAATTTCTGTTAAATATAGTTTAAATCATTATAAGGAAGTTATTGTGAGAAAAATCTGACACAAATGTTCCATGCTCTCATCGTTAAATTATTCCGCAAAAGGTTGAACTCACACTTGGATTTTAATTCACAGATTTTTGGTCTTTAACTAAATTTTTTCAGACCGATGTCAATATTCACACCATCGCTTCTGACTCTCCATATCAATACTACATGATATTTCCTCTCCTTTGCAAAAATGTCTGACATTTTGCAAGAAGTACCTTTAATCCCAACATATGATTTATTTTAATATTGCATTTAATTAATGGCAATTCAGTATTCTTCTAATTTCAGATTTGAATTTCAAATAGTCACTAGAGGGCAACTTTTACCAGAGTCAGCGACCATCACGAGTACTAATACCTTAAAAAAGGCTGCCATAAGCAATATACCGTTATCTGGTATCAGTACTTGCCTATAATAAGTTATTTTGTTGAGATGAAGACAAACTTGAACGCGCTTTAATTTAACAAATGTTTGTCCTAACGATTGCAATAATCTCAGACACCCATAGATAGGTAGTTGGGATTGTTTGCAGTGTTGTCTCCCTTCTCTTACACGTCATGTACGACATTATTCAAAAAAGATCCCAAATCAAAGCCTTATTGTCGACAAAAATTACTTTCAGCTCTCTTCAACAGGTATGAGGAGGACTACGAGCGCCTCCAGGCCATGAACGAGCTGCTGGAGTCGGAGGAGGCGCCTCTCCCGCAGGCCGCCCTGCAGCAGTGGCTGCAGAAGCTGGACGTAGGCTGGAACAAGCTGCTGGAAATGTGGGAAAGCCGAAGGGACGTCCTGGTACAGGCGCACATATTCCACCTGTTCTTGCGTGACGTCAAACAGGCGGAGTCTTTCATTAACAACCAGGTGAGAAATGACTTAAATAGACGAGTTGATAAGTACCGTATTTTCTGCACTATAAGGGGCACTGGATTATAAGTGGCACCCCCAATAAACAGTCTTTTGTCAACTAGTTTTCATACAAAATGCGCATCGGACTAAGGCGCAATAAATTGAGACCATGTTTTTTCGTATATAACCCTTGGGCTCTTTATACACTTACGGCATGCAGTGATTAATCAGTTGATAAGTATAACTGATTAAAATTTCAATACAATGTTTGCAATGGAAACCAAACCAGGCGGTGAGGGCGCCGACACTTAACAACGAGACCACCAGTGGTATAGATAGATAGATAGATAGATAGATAGATAGATAGATAGATAGATAGATAGATAGATAGATAGATAGATAGATAGATAGATAGATAGATAGATAGATAGATACTTTATTTATCCCCGGAGGGAAATTCACATTTCCAGCAGCATCCCTGAGCTGAGAACAATACAATAATAAAGCAAAAATAATACAATATACAAATACCCAGTGTGATGTGCAAAGGCCCACTGTAGCGTGTTATATAGAATATCTAAATAGTGCTACACAGAATACATATTGCAATAAAATTCGGTAATATGCAATGTAGGTGGTGTGGTTTAATGTGGGCTTTTACTCTGCCGGGTAGAGTTAAAGAGCCTCATGGCATGAGGAAGAAAAGATCTCTTCAGTCTGTCCGTAGTACAAGACAGTGACAGCAGTCTGTCGCTGAAACTGCTCTTCTGTCTGGAGATAATGCTGTGTAGTGGATGCGATGGATTGTCCATGATTGACCGCAGCTTTTCCAGTGCCCGTCTCTCAGCTACTGTTGTTAAGCTGTCCAGCTCTTTGCCCACAACAGAGCTCGCTTTCCTAGCCAGTTTATTGGGACGAGAGGCATCCTTCTTCTTGACGCTGCCTCCCCAACACGCTGTCGCATAGAAGAGGGCGCTTGCCACAACAGTCTCATAGAATATTTTCAGGAGCTTTTTGCAGATTTTGAAGGAGGCCAGCATTCTGAGGAAGTAAAGTCGGCTTTGTCCTTTCCTACATAGAGCTTCTGTGTTGGCAGTCCAGTCCAGTTTGTTGTCCAGCTGCACACTCAGGTATTTGTAGGTCTGAACAAATTCCACACATTCTCCTTTGATGGTTACAGGAACCGGGTGAGTTCTGGTTCTCCTGAAGTCCACCACCATCTCCCTGGTCTTGGTGGTGTTCAGGTGCAGGTGGTTTGCGTCGCTCCATCGGACAAAGTCCTGAATCAATTTCCTGTACTCCTCCTCCTGCCCATTTCTGATATATCCCACGATCGCAGTGTCGTCGGCAAACTTTTGCACATGGCAGGACTCAGAGTTGTACTTAAAGTCCGATGTATACAGAGTGAATAGGAACGGAGAGAGCACGGTCCCCTGCGGAGATCCTGTGCTACTAACCACAGTGTCCGATGTACAGCCCCCCTGTTTCACATACTGGGGTCTGCCTGTCAGGTAGTCAGTAATCCATTCTACAAGGTGTGAGCTAACTCCCATCTCTGTCAGTTTCCTACTCAGTAGCAGAGGCTGTATGGTATTGAAGGCACTGGAGAAGTCCAAAAATGTAATCCTCACAGCCCCCTTAGCCCTATCCAGGTGAGAGAGGGATCGGTGTAACATGTATACTATAGCATCCTCCACTCCCACCTTCTCCTGGTAAGCAAATTGCAGAGGGTCGATGGCGTGACGGACCTGTAGCCTCAGCAACCACTCCATGGTTTTCATCACATGTGATGTCAGGGCGACCGGCCTGAAGTCGTTGGGGCAAATGACATACTAAAAGGCATAAGAGCTTGTGTCAGTATCACACTATTTTTACTTACAGTGCCATTTTTTTGCATAGTGCATTCTGATATGTTAAACAGTCTCTCCCCCTCATCCCCATTGGTGTCAATAACTCCACGGTTTAATATGTTTACATACGTAAAAGAGCATGTATAGTATTTTTTAAAGACTTTCTGTTTTTCTGTTTTTGTCTTTCGCCATTTAAAGAAGTTTAACCCAGTGATTTTTAACCACTCTGCCGCGACACCCTAGTGTGCCGTGAGAGATCGTCAGGTGTGCCGTGAGAAATTATCCAATGTCACTTTTTAAAATTTAGAATTTTATAAAACATTTATGAATCATTTTCTGCAAATATTATGTCATTGTCAAGTGTCTGTGCTGTAAAAAGTAGGGGTATTATAAATTCTATTTTAATTAAACATACTGTTCAGTGTCATTTTATAACATTTTTGGTTAGTGGTGTGACGCAAAATTTTTCCTATGTAAAAAGCACGCCCTGGCTCAAAAAAGGTTGAAAAACACTGGTTTAACCTATCAAAATCTGCTCTGTGATTCAATGTTCCTGGCATTGTGAGTAAAAATAGTCTGATAATTTGATACACTTTTATGCCTTTTCATATGTCTTCTCTACCACTGGAGGTCTAGGGGTAAAGAATCAGTGCCCTCACTGCCATGACCTGGGTTTGAATCTCGGTACATACGATTTATTGCGATTCGGGCCATCAATGATAATCAATCGTTGCTCAAAAAAACCTTTGTATAGAAACGCACCCCTATGAATACTATGCATTTCCAATCTGGGTTATATAAGGCGCACTTTTAAATTTTTGGCCAATTTAGGGTTTTTAGGTGCGCCTTGTAATCCTAACAATACTGTAAATGTGAAGAAACATAACATTCAAAATCCAAAGGTTTTGTCTTAAAGGTAGCCCAAAAATATCTTTGCTTACACCAGTTTTCTTAAAACGTCTGCCTTGGGTCTTATAGGAGTCGGCGCTGGCCCATGTGGAGCTTCCCACCACGGTGGAAACGGTGGAGGCTGCTGTAAAGAAGCACAAGGACTTTACCACCACCATGGAGCTCAACCTGCACCGAATTAAGGCGGTCATCGAAGCTGGCGAGAGCCTCATCAGCCAGAACAACATCTACTCGGAGCGCATACGACAACACGTGGACACGCTTGCCAAAAGGTATCACACTTTAGAAAGATGTTGACTGATTCAATTTTTTTTCTTCTCCTAATAAAAGGTATTTCCAAATTCTTAAACATGCGAAATGTAAGAAAATAATTCTTGTTTTTTTTCATTGGAATATTCCAATTATCGTCTGAGATAATGTATTTTGAAGACAGTACGTCTTGTTTTTGTCATCCTGACCTGTGACGTCATCAGAGGAACACCAGAACCCAAGCAAACCCCTCACCATATTGTTTTACGCGTTAGTTAGTCGAAGAGATTACAACTGTTTTAAAGGGACAGTGTGTAAAATGTAGTTGTTCCTAGTGGTACAAAAAAAACCTTTGTCCAGTAAAAATAACAACAACATTGATTTGAATACTAGGCAAAAATACCTGAACTATTATACCAATGTTAATTTTTTATAATTAATCATAGGTCATGAAATCTGTATTTTTTTACATAGTGGAATCCCCAACTAAGGTCGTTGCCATGATTTTCTGGCAACTTGCGGCTATGCTACTATCTGTGGCACTGGTTTTTGTCCGAATTAGACAAGACAGTGCCATCTAGTTGACAAATATTACACAGCTTTAAGCGCAGTTTTGGTAGTTTTTTTGTAGAATGCCTAGGCCTGGTATATCCAGAGTCTGACCCGGGAGCCAGTTGCGGCCCGCGATCACATTTTTACTGGCCTACGGCATCTGTGTTAAATTTAACAATATGTTGCCGGCAAGTAATGTTGACCGCAGTATAAAATTACTTTTTACAAAATAAAAAATAATCGGCATTTCACCAGATGATGACAGTAGCCCTTTGGCCACCTTTCCTTTGGCTTTCCATGAGAATTTTAGCCCACCCCATTTCTGACATGGAGACTGTAAATAAAAAAGGAAAGTTGACTGTGAGGGCTGCTCCTTCGAGGACAAGTGGAAATTAGAGCATTTTTTTCACCAAAATCTGAAACAAGTGCATGTGCCTAGTTCACCAAGAGACTGTGGCTGTTTTCAAATAATATGATATCAAGAAGCACTCCCATACAAAACATGCTGGCTACAAAAAAACTAACTGGACACGAACACTGTGAAAAGATGAAGCAACTGGAAGCTGTTTTAACGGCACAGTGGCACTTTTTCACAAGACCCTGCGAGTCAAATGAAAATGCTACAAAGCCGGGCTACGACGTTGCGAAGCTGATCGCCAAGCACTGAAAACATTTCATGAAGGGTGAATTTATGAAATACTTAAAAAATCCAAGCATACGCCAGGCTAGCTGGCCAAACTACACTCACTGAGAGCAGACAAATCAGGTAAGCCCTTGGCTGTCCAGTCGGTAACAGGGAGCTAGCCGGACCAAATTATCCCAACTCGGCTTATAAAACAAAGGGAAAATCCATAATAACCTACTTAAAAGAAGGTGAAGGCAAGGAATGTGCGCTGTAATGGCGGCAGGTAAACTTACCCCATGCACCTTTTGGAGTCGGAGCATAAAACACAGATGAAACAGTCATAAGGCTCCCAGTACCAGGGTAAGCAACGTTTGGATTTCTCCAAGCAGAAATGAGCCGCCGTATGCAATCGCTGTTCACTACAACCACTGTCTGTTTTGGAGGTCACCTCACATGTTGTGGTAATGGGTTTTTGCCATTTTGGTTTTTGCCATTTTGGTTGACGCGCCTCTGCAACATCGCGTGGACATCGGGGACAGTGCCTCTGGACTGGCAGACTAGGGTGGTGGTTCCCGTCTTTAAGAAGGGGGACCGGAGAGTGTGTTCCAACTACAGGGGAATCACACTTCTCAGCCTCCCTGGTAAGGTCTATTCAGGGGTACTGGAGAGGAGGGTCCGCCAGGAAGTCGAATCTCGGATTCAGGAGGAACAGTGTGGTTTTCGTCCTGGCCGTGGAACACTGGACCAGCTCTATACACTCTTCAGGGTCTTTGAGGGTGCATGGGAATTTGCCTGTCCGGTCTACATGTGTTTTGTGGACTTGGAGAAGGCATTCGACCGTGTTCCTCGGGAGGCCCTGTGGGGGGTGCTTCGGGAGTATGGGGTACCGCACAGTCTTATCCGGGCTGTGCGGTCCCTGTATGCCCGGTGCCAGAGTCTGGTCCGCATTGCCGGCAATAAGTCGGATTCGTTCCCGGTGAGGGTTGGGCTCCGCCAGGGCTGCCCTTTGTCACCGATTCTGTTCATAACTTTTATGGACAGAATTTCTAGGCGCAGCCTTGGCGGGGATGGAGTCCGGTTTGGGGGCCTCAGCATTGCGTCACTGCTTTTTGCAGATGACGTGGTGCTGTTGGCTTCCTCAGCCCGTGATCTTCAGCTCTCGCTGGAGCGATTCGCAACCGAGTGTAAAGCGGCCGGGATGGGGATCAGCACCTCCAAGTCCGAGGCCATGGTTCTCAGTCGGAAAAGGGTGGTATGCTCCCTCCGTGTCGGGGAGGAGGTCTTGCCCCAAGTGGAGGAGTTCAAGTATCTTGGGGTCTTGTTCACGAGTGAGGGTAGGATGGAACGGGAGATCGACAGACGGGTCGGTGCAGCGTCTGCCGTCATTCGGACCCTGTACCGGTCTGTCGTGGTGAAGAGGGAGCTGAGCCGAAAGGCAAAGCTCTCGATCTACCAGTCCATCTACGTTCCTACCCTCACCTATGGTCATGAACTTTGGGTCATGACCGAAAGAACTCGATCCCGGATACAAGCGGCCGAAATGAGTTTCCTCCGCAGGGTGGCTGGGTTCTCCCTTAGAGATAGGGTGAGAAGCTCAGTCATCCGGGAGGGACTCGGAGTAGAGCCACTGCTCCTCCGCGTTGAGAGGAGCCAGTTGAGGTGGCTCGGGCATCTAATAAGGATGCCTCCTGGACGCCTCCCTCGGGAGGTGTTCCGGGCATGTCCCACCGGCAGGAGGCCCCGGGGGCGGCCCAGGACACGTTGGAGAGACTATGTCTCTCGGCTGGCTTGGGAACGCCTCGGGGTCCCGTCGGATGAGCTGGAGGAAGTGGCTGGGGATAGGGACGTCTGGGCTTCCCTTTTAACGCTGCTGCCCCCGCGACCCGATCTCGGATAAGCGGAAGACAATGGATGGATGGATGGATGGTTTTCTTACTTAAATAAGCTTTACAGAAAACAAGCCAGATCGGTTAACTTTGAGACTAAATTTCTCGAGTCCACTGGTGCGTAGAATATTTTGCAACATATTTGCGTAACTGTGGAGTGGAACACTGCATGTTGTGTACCTTTAAATAATGCCTGCTATTAACGCTAAACCATTATTAGAGACCCAATTGACTGACTGACTATTGAATATTTTTTAGCATTATAACTGTTAAAGCAGCAATTTGGACACACACAAATTGAAAAACAATTTAATTACTTTCCTTCTGTTATTGTGCCATCGGTAGAACAGATTAATCACATTTCTGTTTATTTTAAAAGTGAATAAATATTTGCAATATGAGTGTATTGGGAACATACAGTATATAGATACAATTCATAAAGAAAATATTTTAGAATATATTTCCCCTCCGTCCTTCTGGTAAAACACATAATTATTAAAATCGTAAAAATAAAAATAAACAAATACGGTATAATTACAAAAGAAAACAGGAATAAATTATATATTTTAATTGTTTAAGAAAATGTAAAATATTTCATAATACCAACAAATGAATTCTGATTAGAAAATAATCTATAAAACATTCAATACTAAATTCATGTTGATTAAAAAATAAAATAGATTATTTCATGGATTTTATTTTTTCATGTTATCATATATTTCTTAATATTAATTATAATAAAATGTAAATAATAAATGATAACTTAAAGAGAAACAAAAACAATGATACATTTTAATTGTAACAGTTTGATACTCCAACAAAATGAATAGATTATTTGTTAAATACAAACCATACACAAGTAATTTTATATAAATGAATGAATGAATGAATGAAAACTTTTATTTCGAACATAAAAATAAAAACAGGACAAAAACAATGAGTCAACAACAGAATAATGTCACATAACATGTTCGAAAAGGGGTAGTCAGAAGCAGATGCTTATTTTTCCTACCCCTTTATCTTCCCTATTAAATACATTTTCTAGATAGCTCCTCTTAAATAAATCTATTACTTAATTAAATATAAATCTATTTTACCATTTTCAGCTCAATGCTTTTGTCTGCAATCCCCGATTCTGATTAATATGAGCGCAGCTGTCACATTGCCATTCAGACAATCTACAATGAACATTGGCAGCCGGAGCACTTATGACACTAATCTGTCCAATCGTGGGGTATGTGTGTGTGTATGTGGGTAGTAGTTTGAAATGTAGTCAATGGGTTTATGTGCCTATTCAGACAATTTGAAGAAACATGCATTTTTCCCCTTTACAGTGCAGTAAGTAAACTCATCTAATGACTCTCCACCTATTTTTACCTCGTTTTGCATTTTTATCAGGAGAAATATCCCTACTAACCTGGATGCACTCAAATGATTCATGTTTTTCTGTTTTTATTTCTGAAACATTTTCCTAAAAATAATACAGCAAAGAGAAAAACAATTCACATGATATCCACCGAAATCTTAAGCAGCAGAAAGTGTTAAATTGACGTGCTTGTGTGTGGTCTTCAGGGGCAACCAAAACCGAAAGCAGGCACAGCAATGGTTGGAAAAACTCAACGACCAATGGGCTCTCCAACGCTTCCTGCAAGACTGTCATGAGGTGAGTACGTTAAATGATATATTTCAATTTTTTTTAACCTCATCATTTCTCCCATGTGGTCAGTGAATGAACAATGTCAAGTTTTGTTTGCAAAACAATAATCTTTTCATATGTTATAATTTTTGTATTTGTCAATAAACAAATGAGATTAGAAAAAAATAACAAATACATTTCGAGGATTTGGACAAAATCCAGCGTTCGTACGGGTGCTTGAAATCCTCAAAAAAGCCTACATTTTAATGTTGCCTTTTCAAGGATTTGGTTAAAGTGCTTGTAAATGCTTGAAAGTGTTGCTATATTTCACAACAAATCATCTTAAAAATAATGCAGATACTGCTTTCTGGTGGCTTTGCTTTGCCAATGCATTTCTTCCCTTTTTATTAACGGCAGCTGATTTAGTTTGTATGACATTGCCCCATGAACCGTCATCAAACCCCTATGGGTCACACCCAAGAGGACAGGTGCATGCTCCACCTAAACAGGGCACTATGAAATGTGTATTTGTGCAAGGGTTGCGTATCATTGCGTATGGACATTTATCATGAGCCCTACAAAATGCAGGTTGTGTTCCCCAGTGTAAGAACTTACTGCACTTGAAAATGTAAGATACAGTACATATGACTATTTTTTTACCTTTGTCTCAAAAATATTTAGAAACGTATTTTTCAGATGCACAAATATATTCGTGATTTGCTCAAGATCTAAAATTCCAATGTCAAATGCAAAAGCAACTTCTAAAGATATATTTGTGGATCTGCAAAATACTTGATTCACACTAGATTCCTTCTTTTAATGTTACTGGAGAAAATGAAAAAAAAATGGCTTTGAAAGTACTTAAAAAGTGCTTGGATTTGGCCACGAAAAAGTGTACAAAACCTGTAGTCCAGGGATGTCAAACGCAGTTTAGTTCTGAGGTCGGATCCAGACTTTATGTTCTTAGGCAAGGCCTATCAGTAAAAGGATGTCAACTCCAAATGTTTACATTTGAACTTCAGTATAGTCTTAGCTTTACATTACTTTAGTAACTTACTAACTTAGTAATTACATATTACAATGACATATACAAGGGATCTTTTATTAACACAACACATTTTTTCACAAACATCAAAGATAAATTAAGATAAATTCGCAACCAGTTCAGGGTGTCCCCTGCCCTCTGCCTGAAGATTGCTGGGATGGGCTCTAGCACCCCCGCGACCCTACTGAGATAAGCGGTGCAGACAATGCATATGGAAGATAAATTCGATTTTTATGTTTACCGTTAAATGTGTAAACTGTTTTATTTTAACAGTTGACTGAATGCAGTTTTACACCTGAACCAACTCACCATACTATACAAACTCAACACCGTGCCCTAGCGGCCAGAGAGGCCATTTTGTTTGCGTTTGTTTAAAAAAAGAATCTTGACTTTGGATAGAAATAACATAGAGATACACTTTTTTTTCAACCATACTAAGAAATCATCCAATGGGCTGGATCCATCCTGGGGGTTGTATGTTTGCCACTGTAGTCAGTAAGTGAACAATATGAACTTTTGTCAGCAAAAAAAAATCATCAGGTGTTCGGATTAGAAATATTAAAAGATAAATTGCAAAATTGTGGACAAATTCAGTCTCTGAAACAACTAGTTTTTTTTTTGTCCATAATTGCAAAAAAGGTTTCCATTTTCCCTTGGGACCGAGTGAAGCGTACCATTTTGAAAACAGACTTGCTCTCTATTCTGCTTGCAGAGATCCATACTGCTTTAAGTGTTTTTCCTATTTCATTCCTTTACCATTTTAAAAAGAGAGAAATAGTATGTGTTTTTTTAAATGTATTTTTTGTTGGACTCCCATAGCTGGTTTAGTTCGTGCAAGTTTCTCTTCGGCCCCGTTCAATTATACATGAGTGTGGCTTCTCATCATTAATTTACTACGTGAAAAGCAGTGGACCTCACTCTCTAATTATCCAGTATATATCGTGTATCGTAGTTACTGTAACTTTAAATGATCATACATTTTCAATTTTTTATTTTACTGAAGTGATGCGGCTTTGTAATCTCCACTCCCTGTTTCCTCATGCCAAACCACAGTCACTGAGCCAGTCGTGTTCTTGGATTTGTCAAACCAGCCATGGCAGTCATTGAAATCCATTCTGGTTGTACCTGACACTGCCTCATGTTTTTGTTTACTGTAGATCAGGGGTGTCAAACTCATTTTAACTCGGAGGCCACACGATAGAACAAACATTCCCTCGGGGGCCAAGGGGGACTAGTAGATTAGAGAGAAATAAAAAACAAAGATATAAAAATAAGAGAAAGAGAGGGTGGGGCAAAAAGAGAGAAAGGGGGTAAAAGAGAGAGAGAGAAACAAGAGATAAAAGAAGAAATAGTAAGGGAAGGGGAAAGAAAGAGATAAATAACGAAATCCAAAGAGAAATAGAAAATGAGAAGGAGATACAGAGAGGAAGAGAGAAAGAGAGGAGAGGTGAAAAAGACAAGGAGAAAGCAAGAGAGAGGGGGAGAAAAAAAGAGAGCGAAGATACAGAAAAGGAACAAGGAAGAGAGAGCTAAAGAGGGTGAAAAGACACAAAGAGAAAGAGACAAAGAGGAACAAAGAAAGAGAAAAAGAGACAGAGAGATTGAAAGAGAGAGAGATACAGAGTGAGAGAAAAAGGGAGGAAAAGAGAGAGTGTGTGTGTGTGTGTGTGTGAGAGAGAGAGAGAGAGAGAGAGAGAGAGAGAGAGAGAGAGAGAGAGAGAGAGAGAGAGAGAGAGAGAGAGAGAGAGAGAGAGAGAGAGAGAGAGAGAGAGAGAAAGGGGGGGAGAGAAATACAAGTGCAGAATTTGTGATAGTCACCTGGCTTTGGCAACATCAAAAGGATATATTTCAACCTGCAGCTTGTTTTTCTCTTGCGCTTCTCTGAGCGTTGTCTCGCGGGCCAGATCAAATCCCCTAGAGATGCAATATGATAAAATACAGAGATGCAATAGGATAAAAACAAACTTGCTGCGTAATAAAATCAAGTGGGCGGGATCAGGCATCTTAAGGTACGAGGCGCATGCGCCAACTGGGACGATCTGATTCTGACAATGAGCGGTCTCTAGTGGTAGCCTCTGGGACTGTTTGTACCTTGGATTTACTCCTCTTAAGTAGAGCAAGATTTTTGTTACAAATTAAACTCCAATTGTCATGTTTAGAGGTGCTCGCATGGAGTGGAACTACTGTCCTGTATATTGAATGGTTTCCCTGCCATTGCCGCTGTGCACTGAGGCTTGAAATATTGGCTTGTTGGGGACAGGTCGCTGTTCGATTCCCCATCACACAAATCAACTGCAGCGGGGCGGCCAACTGCAGAGGTGGGGGTGGGGAGAGAGGGATAGGAGGAGCGAAAGAGAGAGCGAGAGAGAAAGAGTCCCTTTCAAAGAAAGCACACACACACACTAAACGTTAAACACACTGAACCCCCTCCATCATCAGCTGTGTCCAGTAAGCCTTCCCCACTCCTCCCTCTTCCACCCCCTCAATGAAGGTGGGAGGCGCCAACGCCGCATCATCTCAGGCCGTCTGCCATTTTATTGTTTGGGAAGAAGGAGGGGAGGAGGAGGAGTACAGATTTTTTCCCCTCTTTCTTTGGGACACGTGCTCGGATGCGGACCCAGGCAACGGACCCCCGCCTCCGTTCTCCTTTTCCTACTCCTCCTCTTCTTCGCTTTCTTGGGCCGTTCCCACTAAGGAGCATCGCCGGTAAAAGCCAGTTTGAGTTGAGGGGCGATGCTGCATGCGGATGCGAGGATGTTGTTGCCGGGAAACCAGGATGCTGTTGTGTATGTTGGGCTTGTGTACGCAGGGATTCCTGCTTCTTTGACCGTTGTGCACTTGGTGAAGGAGCATGTGTGAATGTCAGTTAAGTGTGTATGACCTTGTCCTGTCTGCTACTGTGTCGCTTGTGTTTGCCAATGTTGTGTGAAAAGTGGGGCAACGTGGTGCGCACGTTTCTGTGTGTCCGTCTTCTAAACTTGTATGTATTGGGGTGGAGCGGTCTAGAAAAAGCTTGGACCTGATTTAAATAAATGGTTATTTGTTTTGGCCGTTGTAAGGAGGAGCCTCATCATACATGTTCTTAAACAGTTACTGATCAAATCCAATTTTTTCCTAAGTCTGATTTACACTTCCAAAGTCAGTGGAATTATTAGTAGTGCGGTGGCACGACAGCTGAGTGGTTAGCGCGTCCGCGGCACAGTTCTGAGGTCATGGGTTCAAATTCAGCGACCAGCCTCCCTGTGCGGAGTTTGCATGTTCTCCTCGTGCTTGCGTGGGTTTCCTACAGGCACTCCGGTTTCCTCCCACATGTCGAAAACATGCATGTCAGGTTAATTGGCCCGTCCAAGTTGTCCCTAGGTGTATATGAGCGAGTGAGTTGTATGTCTCTGTGTGCTCTACGACTGGCTGGCAACCAGTTCAGGGCGTCCCCTGCCCACTGTCCAAAGATAGCTGGGATGGGCTCCAGCACCCCTGCCACCCCATTGAGTATAAGCAATGCAGATAATGGATGGATGGATATTAGTTGTGCATTTGTCTGCATATATTTGCTACATTGACATTTATGTATTTCATTGCTGTCAACATAAGAAAATCACCCCCCCCCCCCTTTTTTTTTTATTTACAAACACAATGCAGCACTTATTTAGTCTTAGGAAAACAAATTATGTACAATCAAAACAACGATAACTTATGTACACAAATGTATCTTATTTACCAAATATATAACACAAACAATTGATTCAGCACCTTTCTTAGTTTATTCCCACTTGCAGTAAGTTTACTGTTTCTTATTGTACGTGGCGGGTTTGAGATTAGAGTCAAAATAGGCAAAACCAGATCGTTCTAACAAAAAACGTTTTGTTTTTTAATGTATTTTTTCCGCTTACAAAATTGTTATACGGCATACTGTACACCATTTGAAATGATAAAAAAAAACGTATAAAATACGGGGAAATCATATAAGTTAACAGGTATGGCATTTTTTGAAGCGCTTTCAAAGTTAAAGCCTTTATGCCTAACATTAAAGTTACATAATTGACAAATTAATGATCTAATTTAACGTTAATCTGTAAGTGTCAAAACAACTATTGTGAACATTTTACACATTGTCTATACAAACATATTCAGTCGGAAAAACCCCAAAAAGGTTTCTTTCCAATATAACTTTTAGTAAAATAATGGGGAAAAACTTTAATTAGCAAAATTGCTAATTATGCTCCTTTTCAATTATGTTTTTCTATTTATTTCTAATATTGGTTGTCGCAAAAAAAGGAAAAAAAATACATAGTTTGATTTTTTTTTTTAAACTAGGAAAAAAAAGAGAACGTATCAAAAAAAAAAAAGAAATGTCAATAAAATGAATGATTAGCTGGGTAACTTATTTTGACCCATGGATCACTTTGCTATTTTAAGTTTTTATTCTTATCCCCGACCAAAACAATCATGATGATAATGATAATTTTTTAAAAAAAAGAAGAAAATTAGAAATTAAATAAATAAATTAAATTGTTAACTTGGGCTGAATTACGGCCGGATTTTAAAATGTTTTTGTAAATGTTTAATACATTAAACTAAAACTGAATATTTTTCAATGTATTTTTTTCATGGATGATGTGTTTTGATTTTTTTAAAAAGTACCTTCACTCAAAAAGGGTTGGGTAACATTGGTCTAAATAGTTGGATATAAGCACTTTTTATACAACCTTGGGAATGATCTTCTTTATTGATTTTTTTCCCTTGTTTTGAAGAGTTAACTGTTTAATAATTGTTTAAGAAAAATATAGATAACATGAGAGAACGTTCTTACCTCTTAAATTCTAGCTATTTTCCAGTGACAGTACCAGTGCTAACCAATTTCAATTTTTTTTTACTGATCTTTCAAGGTTCTCAAATAAATTGTGTATTAGAGGAGTATAAACACAGTGATTGTCAAACAAAAAAAAATTGACCCTCATTTTTCACCCCCCAAAAAGTATACTTCCAATTTATCTGTTCTTTCAATCTCATCTCATTAGCTGCACCGCTTATCCTCAGTAGGGTCGCGGGGGTGCTGGAGCCCATCCCAGCAATGTTCTTCCAGTAATCTGCCTTAAAAATTGTTTATGCAAAACCACACATTTTAGAGCAAAATTCATAATATGACTATTCATATTTTCTGATGACACAAATATTTTCTATTCCAATGATAATGATATAAATGTAGTTAAAAAAATATTAATAGTGAATTAATTAATCTAAAAACATGGACGGATATAAATAAATCATCTTCAAATTAAAAAAACTAAATTGATATTCTTGGGTAATCACAAAGAAAATCCAGACTTGGCGGTGAAAATGGATGGTGTTGCCATGATAAATATCAGAAAAAAAAATTCTGGGGGTTACAATAGACAGTACGGTAAATTAAACTGGAAAGACACATACAAACTGAAGTACCTAAACGCATTTCAATTATGAATAAAGCCAAATTCCTTTTAAACTATAATGCATTGTATTTTTTATATCATTATCTAGTTTTGACATATTCAACATACTGTGCAGAAGATTGGGGCAGTTATTACCAAAATTCACTCCATCCACTTTTTATACTCCAGAACCGTGCAGTTAGAATTATACACAAGGCAGGATACTGTGATCACATCAACATTCTATTTCTGCAGTCCAAATTATTAGAAGAGTTTGATCCAGTGGAATTTTCAATTTCACAAATACAATTCAAAGTGGATAAAGATCTACTGCCAGATAACATCCAAAACTTATTCACACAAAAAGAAGGAAGTAAGAACTTGAAAGGATGTAGTAACTTCAAGATCGAACCGGTGAGAACCACCAGGAAACGTATGTTTGTGTCTGTATGGGGAGCGAAGCTTTGGAGCAAATTACAGGATGAGCTCAAACAATGTCAAATATTCATCTGTTCAAATCCAGATACTAAAAACATTATTGTCAAAATTTCAGAGAGGAAGAAAATGGAGTCTGAATGATATAGCAAATGGATGTTTTGAGCAAATAATTAAACTTGTTATTATTATTTATAATATTCTTTTTATTATTATAACTGTCATGAACTGTTACTATCACTATTGTTTTTACCATTGTCATTATTATTGCTGTCTGAATTATATTTAGCTACTTTTAGTACTAATCAGTAGCATTATAGAGTTAATAGATGGCTAAAACTAGTCATTAATCTGGTATTATTATAGCTATTACTATGATGATGAGAATTATAACTGGTATGTGACTGTTAATGTATTATTATTAGTTTTGTTGGAATCCAAAGAATGTCGGTGAGCAGACGCCTTATACAGTCAATAGAGTGTTTAAGCCAATAATTAAGCTTGTTATTATTATAATTAAAATATTATCATGACTATCAGTTTTTGTTGTTATTCTTATTGTTGTTCTTCTTATTATTATCATTATCAACTGTACTATTATTATTATTATTGTTGAACGTTGTTATTGTTGTTTTTTTGCTGTCACCATTATGTCATGCAAATTAATCTCAGTCTGGATCGATATTCATATATGTTGGTGATGTTGGTGATAATGGTGAAAACGAAACAAAAACTGAATAAATGGGGATACAATCACACAGACATAAATTACAGTAAGAACACTTCTTCCTATTTCTTTTCGGACATGTTACGTTAACATTGTTTTTGTTTATTGTCTTTTGTATTTATTATTTTCGAAATAAGATTTCATTCATTCATTCAAACAGCTTTTTGTGAAAAAATGTATTTTTTTAAAAAACGACGTTCATATAAGAGCACTCACATTCGTGTGGTTTCAACACGATTCAAAAAAAATCTCAGCGTTAGATGTTCCGTTACCCACTGACTGTTACGGGATTAGCGTCAAAAAATGTCCAGATGAGTCTAATTGGACTACAAAATGTAACCCTAAAAAAGCATGATCTGCTTGTCATAGCTGGATTTTACTTTCTCTGTAACAATCTCCAACTTTCAAACTACTGCTCTCTTCTTTTTCTATTTTTGCCTCATACTGACTTTCTCTGAAAAAAAGAGGCGTCACTGCCAACTAGTGGCCAGTGTTAGTCCGTATCGTGTCGACTTGATTTTTACTGCAGAAAGCCAAGGCTTATACAGCCAGGGCTGTCTATTCCAATTGTAAAAGGTACTTGTCGTCGCTACAACGCTAATGATGGCACTCAAACAGGGAGACAGAAGCTTTAACACCACACGATGTCTATTTCTGAAGAACATTCTGTAGGTGTATATATTTTTACCAAAGTATTTCTCCTTGTCTCCAGCTGGGTGACTGGGTGAGTGAGAAGATGCTGATGGCGAGGGACGGAAACCGAGACGACACACAGAATCTTCACAAGAAATGGCTCAAACACCAGGCTTTCATGGCGGAGCTAGCACAGAACAAAGAGTGGCTGGACAAGATCGAGAGGGTGAGTCGAGGAGTCAGACAAGCTCTCCTAAATTCTTTATTCATTAGAGAGTGCCATTCACTGTCCAGCACTAACCACAATTGTTTCCATTAGCTTCTTGTACTTTTAACTGGTCTGCCATTAACAATTGTCATGCTATACACATACCTAAATTTCAATGTTAATCAAGATTTGGTATTGTATCAGTGTCAAGGAACCACTCAGGGTGGTGAGGAACCCCGTTGCAGAAACCCTTTGCTACATTGCGCTTTAGTTATGGCTGGCTCAGTCCTTCGTGATTTTTAATTGAATTGATTCAGTCTTTGTTGTCAGTGATATCATTGTATTGTGCATTGTGTTCTGATAGACGGAAGACAGCAGGGACAGATTAGGGAGGGCGCTCTGTGTTAGGTAGGTGTGAATGCCTTTGTGCGCGACTGTGATAGGCTGGTGTATGCTTTGAGTCCAACAGAGGGCTGGCCAAGAATGACTACCTCTCAAAACAAACTGAAGCATATAGCCTTTTAGCGGCTCGTTGCATTAAAAAGCAATTCATCTAATAAATAAGACTGTGAGGAAAGTAAGAAAAGTGCACAGAAATGGTGATCACGACTAGGTGCTCTGTAGATTATTTTAAGGTTCCAGAAGTGACTGGGCAGTGTCTGGGAGAAGGCAAGTCCAGTGGTACTGGTCCGGCCCACGGCTAGGCTAACAACTCTCCTAAGCCACCGCTGCGGCCCTTATATTTTGCCATCGTCAGGTCCATTAGCTATAAAATGAATGGCCTGGAGATACAACCTGTGGGAAACTGCTACATTGGGAACAGTTTTATTTCAATCGTCGCTGAGATCTTTCTCAATTCGTGGAGACCCGATACTAACGTGCAGCTAGCCAGTTGCTCTCTAAATTGCTTTCTTACACGGAAAGGAAAGGCCCTCCAATTTTGTTTGACTTTTGTATAATGGCAATCAAACCATTTGTTCATCTGCAATTGTGTGGTGTTTTTGTAAATCTAGAATTCATATTTTACACTCGTCTACTCAGTCTGTAATGACGTCATCTCAAGTTAAGTTTAACCCTTGGGGGCTTTTTTGAAGATGCGGGGCTACTTCGTGGATTTTCACTTTTTGCGGGTGGTTTTGGTCTCCATTAACCACAAAAACAGAGGGATCTCTGTAGTGTAGTAACTTAGGACTTTTATTCCGACAGGGTTGGGTACACAGTAAGTAAGGTAGCAAGGCAACAAGCATTGTCCAAGATGCAGGCAAGGGGTCAGTATTTTAGTAAACCCAATCAACGAAGGCTACAGTCCCATAGTTCGTCAGGCAGTACTCATGATCCGGGAGGGCAGGCAAGGATACAGTACAGTATAGAATAGCAAAAAGCCAAGACAGGATGTGACAGGTAGGGCAATGAATTAGCACAAAGCCAAGGAGATAGTTTTCAAATAGTGACACGGGAGAGTTGCGATAGGAGGCAAACAAGACAAGTGACCGCAACTGTGAGAGGGAACATTAAACGCAGGAGGGAATGACCAGATAAGTTAAGGTCAAGAAGGGAGAGAAAAATTAGGGAGAGTGATTTACAGGAAAGGAAACCTACAGGGAAAATGGAAATAGCTTGCTGAATTGTGACAGTCAAGTCATGTTTATTTGTATACCCCTTAATTGCAAAGAGTCTCAAAGGGCTGCACAGACCACAGATTATTGCAAACCACAGACTAATATGACACCATCCCCTGATCTAAAACCTACATAAGGGTGAGGAAAAAAAATCAAAAACCTCAACATGAGGAAAATTAAACCTTGAGAAGGGGCCGCACATAAGGTAATCCCCCTTCCAGGATCCAACGAATGTTGCAATAACAAATAATACACAGATATTGTCAACATAAACTATAGGTTCAGTCTGAAAGAAATTAGGAATCAATATCCCTTGTAAACGATCGTAACCCACAATTTTTGTTTGGCGGTCTACAAGCAGGCTGTATTGGTGTAATTTACAAATGGCCTTTTGGGTATTTATCTGTTTGATGTTGGTTTTTAAGTCTTTCTCACCCAAGAAAGCTATGCTAGCAACGAGCAGCACGCACTGCCTTAGGTAATCATTTTGCCAATCGTTTTGATCATTTTGAAGAAACTGGGGTCCCATTAGGTAGGTTGCAGCAAAAAAAAAAAAAGATATCCCTTGAAAAATCACACCTAACACTGTCGGAATCAAACAGGCAATTTCTCACCCAAGAGGCTTTAGATGAAAACCAAAACGAGGTCAAGTGTGCTCTCACTTGCACGCTGCATCACGCTTTCGCTGCAGTGTGTAAGTGGGCAGGGCAAAAAACCTAACACCCCCGCTTTTGGCGCAGAAAAGGATATTGAGAGAACACATAAACCGTGACTTCACATCATAAGTCGTGAATTTATTTAGGGCCAAATAATAGCAGCCATATTGTTTTTCTCTTGAGTTTCAAACATTGTTACTGCCCATGAAGAGCTTTTCAATCAGAGAAGAACATCTGATAAAAGGGCCACCATCTTGACAAGGATCTTAAGGTTTCTTTTCTGCTCTGGTTGCATTCCTCTTGAGAGCTTGCAGACTATTTTTGTCCTCAATGAAATAGCACACAAGGACAATTTGAAAGCCGACTATTCATGCTTTACAAGCAAAGCCTTGGCTGGTTTTGAGAGGCCATGAGTCGATTGTCTACTTTGAACTTGCACTTGATGCAATGAATAGTAATTTATTTGAATAGGATTGTGCTATAACTATTTTGAAGATGAGGCTGCAGTTAGTTCAGGCCTGAAATGGTTGCACAGAAAATTGTAGTCACAGTTGCTTTGATCATAATAATGGTTACAGTGCTTGGATAGCAAAATGTGTCTATGCCAGACATGCGACAAAATGCTATGCAAGCAAAATGGAATTTTCCCGTCAAGCTTAATGTTGTATGGATCAAGTGTACTTTGAATCTGGTGCAAAGCGGTAGACTGTGTTTACAAACAGCTACCTTTATAGCCCCAAACTATACCTGGACATAATAAATGTCTCATCTGAGTCCAGGATGGTATTGGCGTAGAACTACAATCTACGATGATGGACGGCTCATTTTTGGCCCATACATCGCCTGTAAATAAACTACATGATTTTCAAAAAAATCACATGCCAGAATTGACTTCTTATTGATAAGACAATGGCAGAATGACAATGAATAAAGTAACTGACCAAGAATTTAAAAAAATGTTGATCCAAACTAAAAACAATGACATTTTTTTCAATTGTTGCTAGAGAAAGACCGTTTTTGATAAGTTGAATGTTTGGCACTCAAATAAGGAGCAAATATATCAATGCACTTTGAACTCGCCAGGGGAACAACCCTCAGATGAGAATATCAAACCTGTTCTAAAAGCCCTCCCTTGAGCCCTTTCTTATTATTAAGTCTCATAGGTTACAAAAGTCAAGTCAACTCATGTTTATTTGTATAGCCCTTAATCACAAAGAGTCTCAAAGGGTTGCACAGACCACGGATTATTGCAAACCACAGACTATTATCACACCATCCCCGGATCTGAAACCTACATAAGGGCAAGGAAAAACTCAAAAACCTCAACATGAGGAAAATGAAGAAACCTCGATAAGAAACCACACGTGAGGTAAACCCCTAGATACGTCCTTAAGGATGTGGAATCTAAGAACAGCAACATAATTGTGACAATTTCTTAAACAGTTCATGATAGTCAAAACAATGAACAACAGTGTGCAATAATAGTCAAAATAATGAACTGGCATCCTATGTTAACTTTGCAGGTGTCCAATAAATAAAAACAGAAAACATTTATCAGGGTTTTTTTTCCATGTTATTTGATTAAGAGCAAGAGTGAGATAGACACTGAGTTGACATGGGCAAGAGAGAAAGAGAGTGGAAAAACCCTGCAGAAATGGACTGCATGGACTAAAACTTCAGCTACTGACACCCGCTACCGAATGATGCTGCATGCATGACTATGACTATGACCATTGACAAATTAAAGTTTGCAATCCGATGTGTTTTTTCGAGATAGGTAAACATCTGTTCACACATTTAAACCTTTACTAATCCAATGGCTGTGTCATGACCACTTTAGGCCAGAAGTCTAATAGTTGAATCTACAAGTGAAGGCCAGATCTTACACAGATCCATCAGCTATTAAGGAAGTTAGTAGTTGAATATGGTAGTATTAGCGACAATAGCAGTAGGGCTATTATTCAGTAGATTGTCATAGTAATGATAATGGTCATGGCCACAGAAGGGTCATTTCATTTCTTGTGGTGTAGCAATGTAGCAGTAGTGATATAGTGCAAGTGGTGACATAAATTTTTCTTGCAATTGTACTAATAATAATAGTAATAGTAATCCAGTAATCATTCGTGCATTTTTTTTCTGGCAATAAATATGAATGAGTGACTTTCAGGTTTCTCACATTCAGGCCAAATATTTACATGCTAGCAAGTGACATTTGGAGGCTAGCAGACGTCTGCCGCGATAACACATGGTGATTTGTACGTGTTAGCTTCTGCTCGAAGACCTTGTTCCATCTGTGCTCCGTATGACAGCTCTTCTGTCATCCAAGGAATCCAATACTCAATATCTTTTGCTTTGTTTACCTATAAAGAATCACGTGTTTGTGATCACAAGATGGTTCAATGATTAATCTGTCAGAATTTACTTATCCTGACATGTATGACTGAAAATCTGTACGCATGGATTTGAGAATTCCTCTTTGAGACATAATTGTTCGTATGTTTATGCCCATCTTGTAGGTAGAAATTGGATTAATTAGAATTGTGTGCGTTTGCTCTTTCTACAAGGTCTAAACTCAAATGAAAGTTTTTGTGTTTGTTGATAAAAATAAATTAAATATTTGATAAACAAAGTGTCCTACAATTTTCTTGTATCCAATCCACTAAAATCGAATTGGCTGCACACACTAATAAAAAAACAAAAAAACAAAAAGAACAATTCTGAGAGTGTGAATGCGTGTGCTGATGTGTGAGTAAACATGAGAGGGGAGCATTGCTTGGGCCCACGCAGTCCTCCCACGCTCACAAGACACATTTTAACAGCCATTTACCCTCAACAAGCTGGTATTATGGCTGCATTATTTCTGCTTTTCAGGACAATAACTGTCCATAACATTAGGCACCCCCAGAAGATCGGTCACAATGTTGAGGCAGTATAGAAGATGATCAAAAATTATAAAAAGACAAGACTACAGCATCTTAATCCCATCTATGCATGCTGTGTTCCACTCTTGGCTGATTTAGAACCTGCCCCATCAGATTAATGCATCCTGGACATGTTGCCAATGTAAGTGGGCATAGAAGCTAAAAAATGACATGGGGTGTAAAATAAACATATATAAGTTAAATGATTGACATTATTGACAATTTATCTGTAAAGGCTGAGGAATATCTCAAAGTAGCTTTATGTTTCTGCAGGTTCTGTTACACAAGCATGTACTTCAACGAACGCTGGAAAAACAATCACAAATTGAACAGACAGAAGAGAAAAGGGACAGGGAATCCTCCAAAGAAATTTAAGATCAACTCCAGTCAAGTACAGCAATTTCACACCGCCAAATTGCAGCTATGGGTTACAAACATGTACTCGGGATGTTCTATACCCAGAGGTGGGTAGATTAACCAAACCTTTTACTCAAGTAAAAGTACTGTTACTTCAGAATAATATTACTCAAGTAGAAGTAAAAGGAGTCATCCAAATACTTAAGTAAAGGAAAAAAGTTGTTGGTGAAAAAAATTACTCAAGTACTGAGCAACTGTAGCAACATCGTATTTATTGATTTTTGTAAAACAACCAATTAGATCATCAAAATATCCAAGACCACCCAATCAACAAAAAAATTAAAAGTAGATTAAAATGATCAACATAAATTCAAGTGCTTTAATCAATAATACAATACAAATAGTATAATTCAAATAAATAAATTGAGCACATGTAGCACCAAGTAGCACATTTAAAGCCTCAATATTCATCTTTACAGCCTTTGCAAGCAGAACAACAAGCTACCCCATGAACTCAAACAAAAGTAGACATTGCATATTGTAGCTGGGATTTCGCACTCTTTTTAAGGGGAACATGATTTTTATGTGAGGCCAGGGATGCTCCTCCTCTTCTGTTTTTTTCATATCGTTAAGCGACATTTCGATCTGTTTCAACCATAAACAAAATTTCCCCCGCTGAAGTTGAATATGGTCTCGTGACGAGGCTGCTACGTTTGATTGGTTAAACATGGTAGAGTCTGGCGGAGCTCTGTGTCACAATAATTTTGCCTTAGTGGAGGCCGACAGACGCGTATTTATGTGGAGGGGATTTATTAAGTAACGAAGTAACGACCTTAATGTTGCCTAATGTAGCGGAGTAAAAGTACCGTTTTTCTCTTCACAAATTCACTCAAGTAAAAGTATAGGGATTTAAAAATACTCCTAGAAGTACAAAATTTCCCAAAACTTACTCAATTAAATGTAACGGAGTGGATGTACCCTGTTACTACCCACCTCTGTCTGTATCTATTTTTTCCCAGACCCATACAATACCCAAATATTGAGTATTGTCGTCATTAATACTGATACAACATAGCATTAGAACATATATCTGTCATCACTCTCCAAGGAATTCTTGATTTTTTTTAAATAAATACTTTGAAATCTTAAGATAACATAATTTAATCCTTATTTAATGGCATTTAATTTGTTTTATTTTAATCTTTGTAATTGGCAAATGGCCAGTTGGAGATAGTTGATATCTGATATTGTTATTTGCATGGGCTGGGCAAAGAGAAAAACAATTTGAATAATTTACCTTCATTAAAAAGGGGAAACTTGGCTGTTTTTTGTGATAAATAGTGGAATTGAAGCAAGGGGTTTGAGACTTTAATTTGATTCCCTAAATACTGGTGACAATAATTAAAACATTTTGCTTAAATTGCAGAATGCTTGACTTTTTTCAGGATGTTTTTGCAATAGATATTAAATACTTGATTTTGGTTAGGCACAAATTATAAATAGCTGTGTCCTGTGTGGAGTTTGCATGTTCTCCCTGTGCTTGCGTGGGTTTCTTCCGGGCACTCCGGTTTCCTCCCACATTCCAAAAGCATGCATGTCAGGTTAATTGGCCGGTCCAAGTTGTCCCTAGGTGTGAATGAGCGAGTGAGTTGTCTGTCTCTGTGTGCCCTGCGACTGATTGGCAACCAGTACAGGGTGTCCCCTGCCCACTGCCCGAAGATACCTGGGATGGTCTCCAGCACCCCATCGACCCCACTGAGGATAATCGGTGCAGATAATGGCTGGAAGCTTTGGTTTGACCTCACAGCACACAAGCCTCTGACAAAGTTGTCACATCCAACATGGCAGATGTGGTTACATGTTGCTTTAAGCGGGCCATCGTGTTTATGCAGTGGAACTTATGGAAAAAATGAATGCACAAGCATCTTAGTGGGCGGGTACAGCACACCATGACGTCAACTATTTGCTGCTGGTGACAAGGGGGACAAATTGTGAATAACATTTGGTTGGGGGATGGGTTGGAGCAGGTGCGTCTGTGTCAGCGTGCGCATGTGTCCATGTGTAATATATGGTGCATTAGCTACACTCCCCTCCCCCAATTACCATGCTCTCTCCTTTTTATGTGCAACTCCCCATCACAGACTGAGTCTCCCATGCACATGACAATATAAGACTGTCTTGCTTTGTTTTTTTAATGAAAGAAATATGCAGTTGCGCGCGACAATTCTGTTGTGTTATTGACCTTGTATCATTGGGGCTTTGCAGGAGGGCCAGCACCTGATCCAGGAGAAGCCAGAACTGAGCTCGCTAGTGCGTCAGAAATTGGAGGAAATTCGTGAGTGCTGGCTGGATCTGGAGAGCACCACGCAGGCTAAGGCCCAGCAGCTCTTCCAGGCCAACAAGGCCGATCTGCTGGCTCAGAGCTACCGCAGCCTGGACCAGAGACTGGGGCAGATGGAGAGCCAGCTGGCCTATGTGGACCGGGGCCACGACCTGGCCACGGTCAACAGACAGCTGAAAAAACTGCAGGTCCATACCCTCATTTATTTTTTATATGCTAAGGTACCCTACTAACATGTCAATTACCCCAAAGATTTCCAAGCTTTTTCCCTCTGAAGGCATCATACATTTTTTTATTTTATATTTTAAAGGTGGGGTGCGTCGTTTCAGGTGTCCTTAAAAGGTTGAAAGTTAAAATATTTTCTCTATTAAGTATGTGTGAACAATGCCCACCTGAGTGCAAAGAGCCCTTATACTTTATTTTCCACTGGACTATCTGTCTACCTTCTTGTTATTTTCTACTCCTGCATTTTCAGAACATGGAGTGCCAGATGGAAGAGTGGTACCACGAGGTGGGTGAGCTGCAGGCCCAAGCGACCGCCGTGCCGCAACAGACGCGAGTTAAAGAGACGGTGGCCGAGCAGCAGGCAGCAGTCGAAGCTCGTATGGTGCGCCTCATTGAGCCGCTCAAAGAGCGCAGACGCCTGCTGCTGGCCTCCAAGGAGGTGCACCAAGTAGCACGAGACCTGGAGGATGAGATGGTATCTATGGGCTATCTAAACACTTTTTGAATTTATATCTTATAATAAAAGTCAGTTTATAGTAAATGGTCCTAAAATCAGTGTGTATTCATTTCTTAAACTTATTTTGTACTTCAGCGCAACACAAAAACCCTGAAAGAAGCACAGAATGAAAGATATTAGTAATTATTTTGTCAAACCAAATTGGATTATTTGATGTTAGCATTTAGCATTGGCTTCATATGTGCATGGACACAAATGTCTAATTAGTTGTTTGGTGTTGCAGTTGTGGGTGCAAGAGCGCCTTCCACTGGCCACGAGTCAAGAACATGGTTCTTCATTGCAGTCTGTGCAGCAGCTCATGAAAAAGAACCAGGTGAGTCCATCAGAATCTCCTTTTAGATAGACTCAGTGGTGGGCAAACATTGCCCACCCAAGAAAATGCAATATAACTTTTTTTTTTAAATCAAATCAGTGCTCTGCACTTAAAAGCTTCAGCTTCCTCCCACTCCCTTTGGGCACATTCTAAAGATGGGGTGCGGGATTTGAAGTCTTAAGGTTACAATCATTAAATTTTTCATCTTTTTTCTTCAACTTAATTTTCATTTACCTGAATTTTACGTTTATACTAGTGTTGAAGTTCCTGTTTTTTTCTTGCAGACCCTCCAGAAGGAGCTGCAAGGCCACCTTAGCCGCTTGGAGGAGGTCTTGGAGCGTGCTGCAGTCTTTGCCTCTGTCCGCAGTCCTGAGGCCAATGCCGTGAGGGCGGGACACGATCAGCTCTCCCAACTGTGGGCGCTGCTGTGGGCCGAGACAGAGCGCCGTCAGCTGGTACTGGATGCCATGTACCAGGCACAGCAGTACTACTTTGACACAGCAGAAGTGGAGGCCTGGCTCAGCGAGCAGGAACTGCACATGATGAATGAGGAGAAAGGGAAGGTGAGCGGGGAAAATGTGTCTCTGAGTTTTCCAACACACCCCTAAAAAGACATAAGGTGCTTTACAACTACCCTTAAAGTTCCCATACCTGTCAACCTGTACGGTTTTGCCGTACAAAGTATGTTTTTTATGCATTTAAGACGAGTAGGACGTACAAGGAGATCTGTACGGAAAAACGCAAATTTGTCAATCGCATGCGTCTGCCGCCTGGGGATTTCCCATCATGCATCATTCCAGGAAAAAAAAACAATATGGTGTACGATTATTTTGTATTTTGTACGGAAAAATACGACAGTTTGTACAGGCATGGAGCTGTGGAGGTTGACAGTTATGTGTTCCATTCACGCAGAAACAAATAATAGCGTGGAAATTTCACACGAAACCCACATTTTTTGCAAACCGATACCAATATCTTTGATAACGGCATAAACAATAGCGTTTGAACCTCATTTTCAATCTTAAACTTATAAGATAGTTTAACACAGGGTTCACTAATCTTTTTTAAGCTGGGAGCTACTTTTTGTTACTGATTGGTGCACAGGGCGGTTTACGGATCCCTTAACAATTCTAAAATACCAACTCATATGATAACTACGTTGTTACTATGTTATTACCAGGTTGTAATTATTAAAAGGTATGCCAACCACTATTATAACGGGCACCAAGTTAGAGCCCCCTGGCTCAAGCCATTTTTATTGGCTGAAATAACATCAGCAAAACAAAAATCCACAAGAAGGACACTACTACACACTAATTGTTTCCTATTAGTATTCCAAATGTCTTGGAATTATCAATTGCTCACATTAAAAATGCAGCCAAAAATTCCATTTTTAAAACGATGCCTTTTGAAAATGTACACTGAGTGGAAGCTTTTCATTGTATTTGCCTGATGTAGTAAACGTAATGAATTTCCACATTATTTATTTTTCTCTACTCTGGTTGCTTGATTACCATTTTGTTGTTTTGTACTTTGGTCATCATGGAAAAAAAGTCAAATTATAATTCTGCTGAGAGAAAAAAAAAAGTCATATTCAAGTATTTGTGTCTTTGCGTCTATCACTGTGCATTATAATAACACTGATAAAATGAGATCTAGGTGTTTTTTAGTTTTGTTTTGCTGTGCAGACGTCACTCCAAAACGACAGAGTTTTGGGGGTTACATATATTTTTGTATTTTAGTGTAAAATACTTTAAAATCCAAGGGAAATGCATTTTACAAGGGTTTTTATTATTATGTTGCAGGATGACTTGAAAGTATTGTAATATAAGAATATATTCAAATGTATTTAGGTAGCACTTTTCACACAACAAAATGTCAATCAAAGCATGGTAAAGCACAGATTCACCATGTGAGGAAGGGACCCTAAAAGAGGTTTATTATATGGACGATAGTGTGCAGCTGCAGGAAGGACTTCGAAGCCTTGCCTCTATGAGCCAGCCCAAAAACCCCTGCCCGTGCTTGGAACTCACAACATAAAAAATCATTGGAATTTAAAAGAACCTAAAAGAAACACTGGTGTGTCAAAAAACTAGAGAACAGTAACACAAAAGAGAAGGTAAAATAAAGAGTAAAATACAATAAACTATTAAAGTTAAAAATAAAACAATCAATTAAAAGCCATTCTAAAATATCTGTTTAGAGTATTTTCTTAAAAATATCAAGGTACCTCAAGGCCCACTATGGTTCATATAACAAAATCTGGTTGGATACATAAAACGGCCAAAGACGGTTAAGATATTGAGAACATTTTAAAAACACTTGATAGATATATTGAATGTAGAATTATGTCAATTTTGGACAGTCTATCTCCATATAATGTCTTCATTCTTTGTAACCATTGTCTTTTTCCATTCAGGATGAACCAAGCACCTTACATCTGTTGAAGAAGCACCTGGCCCTGGAGCAGACCATCGAAGATTATGCTGAGACCATCGGCCTCTTGTCTCAGCAGTGTCGGCAGCTGCTGGAGATGGGACATCCTGACTCGTTAGTGAAGCAAACACAAATAATAATCTGAAGATACAGTGCCACATGCTGCTTGGAAGCAAATATGATGTCACTGATTTTGTTTCTGGCACAGTGAGATAATAAGCAAGCGCCAGTCGCAGATGGACCGCTTGTATGTGTCACTGAAGGACCTGGTAGAGGAGCGCAAGAGCCGCCTGGAGCAGCAGTATTGGCTCTACCAGCTCAACCGCGAGGTGGATGAACTGGAGCAGTGGATCGCCCAAAGGGAAGTGGTGGCTAGTTCGCCTGAGCTGGGGCAAGACTTTGAGCATGTTAGCGTAAGTTGCAACACTGTTGGGCTTCCTTTGTGGAAATTTGATGCTTCAAAAATGCACTGTAAACAGTGTGACTGTTTCTTTTTCAGTTGCTACAGGAGAAGTTTACGGAGTTTGCAACAGAGACAGGTAGTGCAGGACAGGAACGCGTGACGGCAGTCAACCAGATGGTGGACGAACTCATCGACTACGGCCACGCTGAGGCAGCCATTATCGCAGAATGGAAGGACGCCGTCAATGAGTCGTGGGCCGAACTTCTGGAGCTAATGGAGACGCGAGCCCAAATGCTGGCCGCCTCGCACCAGTTGCACAAGTTCTTCGCCGAATGCCGAGAAGTGAGTTTTTCCAAAATCTTTAAATGGACAGCAGGGGTAAAAAACAAATTAATAGAAAAAAAAATATTGATTTAAATATTAAGCAGAAATAAATCAACAGTCACATATACGTGACTTTTTTGAATACTTGTAGGGTGAAAAATTATCATTCATTTTATATAACATGAGCCTCACCTGAAGAGAGCTGACATAATTGTCCCTTATCTTGCTGGAACGGCATACCCTTAAACCTTAAAATGGCTTTGCAAAAATTGAGATGTAAAATGATGCGTTTTGGTCACTTTGAGTGTCCGTAGAATTCTTCCTTGTGCTTTTTAGCACTAGTTTTCAGGTGCATTATGCAAGACAGCGACAACTAGTGATCAAATAATACTCACAGTCCCTTTAAACAAATTAAAGTCTTTAAAAACATCATATGACATCCTCAATGTTTAAATTCATTTTCATGTTTTAAAAGAAAATGTACAGCAAAATGTTAAGATCTAGTCACAAAAACTCTAAAATTTAATGTTGACCTAACCCAACATTTTCAACCCACTCATGACTGTCAAAAAAGGGTGCACAATAAGGGTTTTTTCCTATCGATACCAGTTGATACTAATACCATTCCTTACATTTTTTTTTTACGGGAGAACTATTTTTGGTGGCCTTCAAAGGTTTTCTTTTGACTACCTGCTGGACCTGGCTCTCTGCAGAGCAATTTTATTATTATGTATTTGAGTCATTTTAGTCATTGATAATGTTGGGTGGTGCTACAATTTTTTTTTCGACTTTTACCAACACAGACTGTACCTTGTGGACAGGTTTTACCTTTTAGGTAAGGGCAAGTCATGAAGTACCTTGTGCATGATTTCCAGGTTCTATCTCAGATCGAGGACAAACATCGCAGATTACCAGAGTTACGTGTCCGTCAAAGCAGCACAGCCAACACCAGCACACTGCAGAGGCTGTTGCAAGGATTTGAGCAAGACATCCAGCTGCTGGTCACGCAGGTACTCAAATCAAAACCACATAGCATCATCTGATCTAAAAGGAAAGCTTTCCAGTTCTGGAGGAGGCATCTACAATAATTGTGGTCCGTCAGGTGCGGCAGTTGCAGGAGAGCGCAGCCCAGCTGAGGACTGTGTATGCCGGTGAGAAGGCAGAAGCCATTGCCTGTCGCGAGCACCAAGTCATGCAGTGTTGGAAGGAGCTCCTCACGTCCTGCGAGGAGTGCAGGGTGCAGATCACCACTGAGACGGACAAGCTCAGGTTTTTTGGCCTGGCCCGCGATCAAATCATGTGGATGGACTCCATTCTTTGCCAGATCGGCACTGGGGAGAAACCAAGGTGTGTGTTTGTAGTCATTCTTTACAATGCATCTTTAGGGAATCAATGTGAACATGCCGCGGTTGGAATTTGCATCATTAGAGTTGCAGACCACTGTAATGAGCTCAAAATATGGTTTTGACTTGAAGTTTTTAATCAAAGGTAATGCTTTCGGAGCAATGTTTCATGTTTGGATTTCTGGCCTGGTTTTAATTTGCAAGCCAGGTCTAAAATTAGGGTTTCTTTAACCAGGATTCTGTTTTGAAGGCTGGGTAGGTTGGCAAACCTCAATTAGTGTTTCAATTTAGGATTGGCGTTTCGAAATAAGGTAGTAGGGAGTTGAACACGTCTTAGGGTTTTACAGCATACAGAACTGCTTCATGGATACATTAAATTCTTCAGAAGGATTTTATCCTGTTTCACTTTGAAATTTTTATTTTGTGTTCACCCTGGAGCGCCATGTCCAATCTTGTTGGATACAATGTTCCACTGTTCAACAATGTTGATCTTAATGACAATAAAGACAGTTCAATCCTATTTAAATCAATTATTGGTGCTCTTCAGACCAGGAGTGGATGAAAAACTCAAAAAAGCAGAAACTCCGAGGCACTTAAAATGAAGTCCAAGTTAGAGGAACCTCGCAAATGACTACCAAGACCAAGGAGCGGATAAGCGGTGGTTTCAACCGAGAAGCCATGTAAAATTAAAGGCTTTTTATTTGGACTTGACTTTGAATGCCTCAGTGTTTCTGCTTAGTTGTCATCACAAGTTTAAGGTTTCAAATTTATGTTTGTTTATAAACAAGATTTCAGACCTCAAATTAAGTATTGGGTTTTGAAGTTGGCTTTCAAATTCTACCATAGCTCTGGGTTACAGCAAGAGTGTCGGTTTCAAATAAGGGTGAGCGTTTCATGTTGGGATTTCGAAGTAAGGTATCAAACCATGTTTGGGTTTTACATTCAGCAAAGACATTTCTAAGTAGGATTTTAAACCAAGTTACACCACACGTAGCTTTTCAAATACGGTTCAGGTTTTGCCAACTTAGCTAATTTTTCAAATAGGAGTAAAAGCCTTGGTTATGTTTTAAAAAATATGTTAAGGTTTTAAATGAGAATGTTGATCTAGGTTGGGGTCCTTCATTGGGTTAGGGGTGGGCAATTCTGGTCCTTTATGACTAAATGATTGTAATATCTTGAAATAAACCTAGATCAAATAGTCAGGCTACCAGCAAGCTTTACAGAAATTTGATATTGATCCTGATCGTTAGGTTCATGTGTCTTAAATATGGGACAGATTACAAACCAACCCTACAGGAACAGGATTGCCTAACTCTGATGTAGAGTTTATCTATGACTCCCCCTCCAGAAAATATAGGGTTGCATATTCATATTTTCTCTAATTTTCCCTTCATTACTATAAGTTGGTTTGGAATGTCAATCAGAAGCAACAAAAATGATTTAACTATTTTAATGCAACACATTCTTTAATAGCAGTTGTGTTGGTTGCACATTCCCTCTACTCTTGTGTGTCTATGTCCAGGGACGTGTCATCTGTTGAAGTTCTCATGAATTATCACCAGAGTCTGAGGAACGAGGTGGACGCTCGCAGCCAGAGTGTGATTGAATGCATAAACATGGGAAAGATGCTGCTGGCAGCCAGGAACCCTGCTGCTCAACAGGTCACACCGCTAAAAGTCCAACTAAGTGAAATCTTACAGAAGAATTACATAGTTTATGTGACCGATAACGATAATGGTAATAAAGATAACACAGGTGTGTTTTTTGTATAGATCAAGGAGAAACTGGATAAGGTGATTGCTAAGCAGCATGAGCTGTCTCTCAAGTGGGACAAGCACTGGGAGTCCCTGCAGCAGTGTAAGTGCACACATGAGTTTAATCCATACAGAAATCCTATGTAGTTTGGGGTCCTTGTACTCAACCTCTCTAAAAGAACAATTTGGTGCATTTATTAGAGTTTTTTAACCAGTGTGCCGTGAGACATTATCTGTAGTTCCACAGGAAATTGTCCAATTTAAATTTTTGCATTAATTTCCTTATTTTAATAGAAAATGAAAACTTATTTAACTGGCTGATTATTTTGCTAGTTTAAGGATAATTTCTTATTTTATTGGAGACATCACCACTCTAAACAAGCGCACAAGACTGTGAAATTTTTTATAGCTTGCCTATGTATAGAGAAATGAGTGTCCATACACTTGACCTCAACTCCTGGCTTTCTAAAATATAATCATGGTTCACCGTCAACTTCCTAAAACTGAACAGCAATAAAACGGAACTTCTCACTGGCACCAAATCCACCCTTTCTAAAGTTGACTCTTTCTCCCTCTCCGCTGACAATTCCTCAGTTTTTCCCTCCCCTCTGGTCAAGAGTCTGGGTGTCACCCTCAACAGCACACCCTCCTTTAACTCTCATATAAATAACATCACCCGGTCAGCCTTCTTTCACCTGCGTTCCATCAACCGCCTTCGACCCTACCTCACCCTACACACAACAGTCATCCTTGTCCGTAGCCTTGTCACCTTACGCCTCGATTACTGCAATTCCCTCCTCTACGGTTTACCTCAGCTGGTCCATAACTCTGCTGCACGCATCATCACCAAAAACCCCTCTCGCCATCACATCACCCTTGTCCTTCAGCAACTGCACTGGCTCCCAATCTACCATAGAATCAAATCCTGCTCTACACCTACATGGCCATTCATAACCTTGCCCCTCCCTACCTCCCTGACCTCCTTCACACTGCCACGCTATTCCGCACCCTCATCTCCCCTCCCTCCGTCTCACTATAGCACCCCTGCCCGCCTCAGCTCTATGGGGAACAGAGCTTCCAGACGCTCTGCCCCCCAGCTATGGAACTTGCCACCTGACCTCCGAAATTCTGCGACCCTGTACACCTTCAAATCCGGACTCAAAACTCACCTCTTCAGGCTTGCCTTTTCTTGACCATCTGCCTCACATACCGCCCCCTTTTCACTCTAATGTGTTTTATTAGCTATTTGTTACTTGTTTGTTTTACTCTTGTTTTACTCTTCCTTTATTGTTGTGTCCCACTATATGTACAGTGACCTTTGGTGTCCTGAAAGGCGCTTTGAAGTACATGGTATTATAATAATGATAATAATAATAATAATAATAATAAGATCTTATTCTACAACTTGTTTTGAAATTAAGTTGCTGCGAAAATGTCCACTGCACTACTTTTTCATTGCAATATTGTTCCGATGGCGGTGCGAAGGCATCACTTATAACTTAGGCCAGTCTCCAAGCACTACCTTATAAATATTTTTCCTATTCATCCTGACATACTTTTTTTCATACTTTTTAAGTTTCTTATATGTCTAATTTTATTGTACACAATGTTCACTACGTTGTTATCCATGGCAATAAAATCAACTCAAAATGACTTATTCAAATTTCTTATCATAATAATTTGATATGTAAGCCATTCAAGTTTTGAATAGAGAAATACAAGTTAACATCTACTTATCTAAAGAAACAATAAAAAAATAATACAAACTAAATCTTTATAAAATAGACCAAAATAAAATGTCACAAAATTATACTTCTTTTTTTTGCGCTGTCACAAATGTTGTTAAAATTCTATTCAGTACAGCTTTATACTTTCAGCAGGTTAAATATTATCCTATATTGAAAATTTAAATGCCCAAAAATAAAACAGGAACAATAATGAAGTTACGTCAAGTGTTTTTTTTCAGTGAAATTGTGAGCCTTGGAAATGGGACCCGCTTCTCACTATCATCTGTTGTTGTAACTTAAACATTAGTAATGATTTTAAATACACAGACAATGCAACTCTTAGAGTGTGTTTTTTTAAATCTGTATTTTAATAAATTTGGAAATGTTTTGTGCGTAAAATTGATTCCTAAGCCATATTTAGAACTCTCACTTTTGAAAATGTTCACTAAATCTGCAAGACATAAAACATAAATTAATAAATAAATAAAATGTGTTTCAAGTTTTTATAGTGCTAAAAATGATGAGAGAACATTTAGAATAGTAAAATTGTCTTTATTGTCGTTGATAACAACGTGATCATTGTTCGAAACAAGATTGTGGAGCACATTGTAAAGCGCTTTGGGAAGTCATTGACTTGAAAAGCGCTATATAAATGCAGATCATTTCATTTCATTTCATTACACATGGCTTTCCAGGATAAACATGTAATAAAGACTTAACAGAGAAAAATAATATAAAGAAAATAAAATACTTTTTAAATTCAATGTTACTTTTAAGATTCTGTGTTACTCTGAATTCTATGTGTATATCTCCATAATATGAAGCAGCTTTGAATTTCATTGAAACTCTGTAATGACAATAAAGACATTTTTTTCTATTCTACCCTATCCTATCCTATCCTATCCTATCCTATCCTATCCTATCCTATCCTATCCTATCCTATCCTATCCTTTCCTATCCTATCCTATCCTAATAAATCCTACCCCATTCTATTCTTTTCTAAAAAGAACCTCATGATTAATTGGGTTGGAGACTGGCCTAAGTTGTAGATGCATCCTCAAACTAGTGCAATGAAAAATAGTGCATTGAACCGGGTCTACCATGCCTTTTGCAAATGAGCAAATCTTGTGTGCACAGTGCTGGAGGTCCACCAGTTTGCCCAGGAGGCGGTGGTGGCGGAGGCCTGGCTAGTGGCACAGGAGCCCTTGGTCAGCAGTAAGGAGCTTGGAGGCAGCGTGGACGAGGTGGAGCAGCTCATACGCAGACACGAAGCCTTCCGCAAAGCTGCCGCCACTTGGGAGGAACGATTCAGCTCACTCAGACGGCTCACCACGGTACTCAAAAGCTCTTATTTTAGACCGGTTTTGTAGTGTTTGTGAATTAAGGCGAATGAAGTACAGTGCTACCCAGGGGTGGAGTGGGCCCCTTCTTTAGACCAGGAGTTTTAGACCCAATGCCAGCCAACGTAGATATAGAGGAGAAATTTAAATGAATAGAACAGCAGCGAGCTCTTAAGATGCATTTTTATTGGGAATAAATTCCGGTATATGTTGTTGAGTTAACAGACAACACTTTACCATTTTAATTCTAAGTAAAATTGTATAAGGATTCTGGTATAAATGAAAATATGGATATAGTGGTTAGAGCAGTCCAAAAAAAGGATAAAAAAGACAAACAAAATAAAAAAAAATAAAAATAAAAAAGGACACGGCAACTTGAGTCGCCATGGCAAGCACTATAACAAACTTGCATTTTATTTCATTAATATGATCTTATTTATATCATGAATGTATTTTTTCAGTTTGATTACTATTTGAATGTGTTTTTAGTGATCAGAAGGATGTGTTTATAGCTGTTTAGGGTTTACCTGTATACTTTTGGGAGGTTGTGATCGGGTCATTTCGTTTTATTATTTCGTATCAGGAAATTAGCTCGTTACTATTTGAGTTACGAGCTCGATCCTGGATCAAATTAAGCTTGTATGTAAAAGTACCAGTGTCAGATTTTAGAAGATGTTGAAGCGTTTGTGTTTTTTAGGTGGAGAAACTAAAAGCCGAACAAAGCAAACAACCAGCGACACCTCTCCTGGGCCGGAAAGTCTTCCTGGACCCCCAAGACGCGTCCCCGGCTCCCCCTTCAAACCTCCCCCGACTTCCCCTCTCCCCCGTCATGAGACAGACCATCTATGAGCAGAACGAGGCCAGCACGCCACCATCGCCCTCGCCCGCCACACCGACGCCATCCCCCTCAGGTCTTCGGCATCCCGTCCAGCCCGCACATTCATCTATATTGTCCGTTGCCACGGCAGCCATGTTGGTGTCAGCCAATCAGGTGCGAGAAAGCAGCGGGAAGGCGGGGCACCTTCAGCCAAAGGTGTGTATACTTCAGTTTTGCTTATTTCAGTATCCTTTTTTTTAAATTTAGGTTTATTTTTTTGAGACTCAGAATTTGATTTTATTTATTTCTGTTTTCTACTAATAAGAGCAGTTGTACAACTTATTCTAACCGCACCAATAATTTAAGAGATCCCCCAAATGTATTTAAAAATACAGTAGAATATGCTAATATTATTTCTGTTATTTTTTTGGGATCATTATTTTTCCTGATAAACTGATACTTTGCTGTGGGTCTTGGACTGCGGCTTTGATGCTAGGTCTGCTAGGACCTTAATTTGGCCTTGTTGCCCTTGTGGACGGTGTCTGCAAGGCTTTGATGCTAGGTCCTTAGCTTGGCCTTGATTTTTGCATTCCGGAGATGGAATAAGAGCTTGCTCTGTCCACTCCACGCATCGGCCCGGTATTGCAGTACCTCCGGGATCGGTGCATTCGCAATGATTGCAACAAGGCTTTAGGGCTAGGACCTTAGCTTAGCCTTTTGGCTGAGAGTAAGTGTCCCGGCTCCTAGGCTTTGTAGCATATAATGAACTGACCGATAACGGATAATGGATAATGAATAACGAAGATAGATCAATAACCCTTAAAAAACCCAAACCCCAAACTGATACTTTGAATGGAAAAATGCTTAAAATATTGGAAAAGGGTTCTAAAAACAGAATAAGTATTTCATATAACAGAACCAAAAAAAATTAAATTACTAAGTTTCAGATCTTCCCCTAAAAATCAGTAGAAGATACAAATTTTATTTTTAGTTTTGGGGGAAATTGTATTCCACCTGTTTGGTGGAATTATTTTCCTGATTTTTTTTAAATATTTTTAATGAGAAAAATACTTAAAATATTGGAAAATGTTTCCAAAAACCATATTAGGTACTCAATCCAACAGAACACTAAAAAGCATATTCCCATTTAAAGAAGTACCCGGAAGAACTGTCTTAAGTTCTCTGCTTTATACGTGAACGAAATTTCCACTTTGTATAAAGACAGTACCGTTTCAGTCGGCTTTTACTATTTTTGTTTTTGTTTGTTTTTAATGTGTTTTGTGTATTCAGGACACCAAAATATATTGTCTCTGTCATGTAAAACAAAAAAACAAATCTCCATTATTTAAATTTCACCTATACTTTTTGCATTCATGAAAATATAAATATTAATTGATCTAAAAAGTAGTCCAGTGGACATTTTCGTGGCAACTTAATTTCAAAACAAGTTGAAAAATACAAACTTTACATAAATAAAACACAAAAAAGTAGAAAATTGCCAAAAATTGTCATGTGTGGGTTTTTTTTTCACATGACATCCACGTTCAAGTATTTATTAACTTTTGATTAATTCTGAAACTCGCTCTTTAGCTCGAAGTGGATGCCAAGCCATCGCCGTACCTCCGCCAACCCAAAATCAAACACATGGGCGACGCGGTGACGCCACTTCTGGTCGCCAGTCGGCTGGAGAAGGCCCGTGAGAAAGGCAGGGAGATGATAATGACGGAGAAACCCGAGGTGGCCGTGATGGCCGAGGTGGTACTGCAGGAGCCCAACCGGGACCGGCTCCACGGGGGGCCCTGGCCCTCCAGGACTAACCCTGAGCCGCAGGTCCACACTCACCCTGCTCGGCTTGAGCGTCAGCTGTCTGGCGAGCAGCTTCTCCAAGCCCGCAAGAATGAACTTCCGCAGGAAGTTTGGCGAGAAAACGCCGAACGTCGAGAGCGGCGAACCCTGGAGCGGCAAACTTCTAGCGAGCAGGAAGGACACGGAAGCCACGAAGGCCGCAGAAGGGAACGGGACCGGCACCGGTTGGAAAGGCAGGAATCCAGCGAGCATGACACTGGGAAGGAATTCTCTGACAGACGCTCAGGAGGAGGGTAACAATAATACTTCTCTTTGTACTTGTTGTAATCATTAGTTGTTCAGGTTTCTAAAAGGAAGTCTTTGAACAGCCAATTGCTCCCCCTATTAACAATTGCAATTCCCCTTATTCAGAGCTAATAAACCTAAGAATACAACATGGCACCATTTTACTCACAGCAAGATAGAATATGTGTAAAAATATTCACGAAAAAATATTTGGTAGCGTGCCAGGACAATATTAGCAATATATGATGATGTTGTCATTTGCTACCAATGACCGAGACGATCTGAATTGCAACAAAAGGTTGTTTTTTAATTCTTGAACAAAATTCATATACAGCGTACACAATTTGAAATGATCAAAAAATGTATAAAATACGGGGAAACATTTTGTTAGTGATTTTTACTATCCTTATTAAGCAATAATAAACATTACAAACACCTATTTACTCCCAGCAAGACAAATTATGAAGAAGACCGAAAAAATATTAGCAATATACAATGACGTTGCCGTCTGTTACCAGTGACCGAGACGATCGGGATTAGAGGCAAAAGAGGCAAGACAAGAACGGTCTAACAAAAACAACGTGTTTTTTTTGTTTTTTCCCAAAATGTTTACGTACACTGAAATGGATACGACGTTTACAGTTTGGATTAAAAAACAGAACCATATAAAACATGGGGAAAACATGTAAGTTGACAGCTATGTTTTGAGGACATTTTCACTTGGTTTTTCAACCTTTTTTGGGCCTAGGCACTCTTTTTCTCTGAAGAAATCTCGAGTAATGGGTCCAGTTTACATTTTTAATGTTTAAATCTTCAGCACAGGATATTATGTAGCCTTAGTGGAGATCAGAAAGTTGTCCTCCTCAAAGTGTCTGGATTTAAATTTTGATTTTTGTGACGAACTTGCTCAAGAGGTAGCTCATAATTAATTTTGTTGTCAACTTCTCATCTCATCTCATTAGCCGCACCGCTTATCCTCAGTAGGGTCGCGGGGGCGCTGGAGCCCATCCCAGCAATCATCGGGCAGTGGGCAGGGGACACCCTGAATTGGTTGCCAGCCAATCGCAGGGCACACTGGGACAGACAATTCACTCGCTCAGTCACACCTAGGGACAATTTGGACCGGCCAATTCACCTGAAATGCATGTCTTTGGAATGTGGGAGGAAACCGGAGTGCCCGGAGGAAACCCACGCAAGCACGGGGAGAACATACAAACTCCGCACAGGAAGGCCGAGAGCTGGATTTGAACCCACGCAGGAGGTTCCCACGACCTCAGAACTGTGCCGCCGTGCTGTCCCTGTTGTCAACTTGTAAAATGTTATTTGCATCATTTTTGAAATATTTTCTATGTATTATTTTTAAGTATTTTTTCTGGTAAAATAAGAACAATGATACTTGTATTTGAAAAATGATCCGTCCGTGGAGCACATTCTCTTTACTATCTTACTTGAACTTATTTTTCAGATAAAATGTGAAAAATAGTTCATTGATTGAAACAGGACTGTTTAATGTGGTACTCTAATTCTTACAGAACTTTAATGTCTTGAAGCACACTGGTTGAGAAACACTGCATTAGACTAAAAGAGCACCAGAAAACCTCTTGGTGTGCTTTTCTTGCTGCAGAGAGAGGCGAGCCACCATGGCAGAAATAGTGGAACAGCTTCAGGAAAGAGAAGCAGCACAGGTAAGATTTGTCAGACTTCCTTTAAAACTTTTCAAAATAATAGATTGACTTGTTAGTGATACGTAGCACATGTTTTCACCTGCTTTTTTAATCTAAATATAATGACAATTCAACTAGGTAAATATGCTCTTATGAGGTAAATATGCTCTTATGAACCAACAAATATAAAATATTCTAGTTGCACCGCTAAAATTGTGTTGCTGTGTAAAATATTTTGGGGGATTTTGCAAAAAATACAACACACAACAATGATGAAACAATGCAGTATTACCAAAATTGTATTCCACCTTTATTATCGAAACACAAGCAAGTTATGTTCATTTCCTGTTGTATTCAAATAAGACCCACACAAAAGTGTAAAAAAAGGCTAAATTCTAAAATCATTTTCCCACAATGCATTGTCCTCCCGAAATTGTTTAATTCTCCCTAAAAACAGAAATGTTTGTTTTTGTATTTTTCAACCCACTAATAGTTTGTTTCATGGGACTCAAGCAACACGTTTTTTAAAAAAAAAAAATTCAAAATTTCCATGTAGTATTGGATGTTAAGCCTCAAAATTATAGAAATGGCTACAAAATGGATGATCAAGTTGGGGATGAATGAGTAATTGATTCCGAAGTAAATAAAATGATTTGTAAATACCCAAACTGGTATTTATGGCAATGCCAGCCTTATTTTAAGTTTTTAGTAACAGTATTGGTTGGCCTCTCTTGACTGTTTTATGAAAAGGAATTAAAAATTAGAATTGCGTATTATATTGCCATTCATTTTCAACAGTGTTAGCAAAAGATATATCTTTAAAGTATTTGTCAATTTTGAAAATAATTGTATCCGTTAATGGAATCTATATCTGGCATTGGTATTGATGACTACTCAAGATGTGGTTATCAGTATCAGTCTGATAATATTGGTACACCAACACTACTTGAACGTAACATCTTTTCTGAACTACTAGGCATTATGAGCCGCACCCCTCAAAACTATTTTCTATCATATATCTTACATACATAAGGGACACCGGACTACAAGGCACCTAAAATTGAGACAACAGTAAGAGCTACCGTGTTTGTTTGTGAGTTATTCGTGAGCTCTTTATACGCTTACGGCATATAACAGTTGATAAGTATATCACTGATTAAAATCGCAAACATTTTTATGCAACGGGAATCAAATCCAGATTGCGACTGTGTGGGCACCAACATTTTACCACTAGACCACCCGTGGTACAGATGACATATGAAAAGGCGTATTTCATTATCACACTGTACTAGAAACACTGATTTGTACAGTGCATTCTGATAGGTTAAACCAGGGGTCGGCAACCTATGACACGCGTGCCAGCAGTGGCACGCGACGGGTTAAGCAGTGGCATGCGAGCGCACGGCAAAATAATAATGATTTTTTTTTTTAAATGCACATTTTTACCTGAAATTTAGACATTTTCAGTTGCGCGCTGTGTTATTTAGAGGCTTTATGGTAGTGCCCCTCCTCTTCTCTCCGTGTGCGAGTGTGTGTCGGCACAGCAACTCGCAGAAGAGGAGAACTCCGTGTTTTCACCCATCCACAGAAACACCGGCGCGCGATAAATGAATGAATAATGACAGCTCCATCGGCGAAAAATCTCGTTCTTTGACTGACGACTGGGGGCTTGTGCAAAAAATGACTGTGCTGTTTGTGGATTATGCCTCGAAAGCGTTGTACCTCGCACATCAAGTGTTAAACGTCATGACGAGACGAAACATGAATTTAAGACGTAGACATTAAAACACACTGTGTCCAGGTACGGCAAACAAACACTGACCCTAAAAACCTTTGTCACTACTAAAAACACCATCACTGAAGCAAGTCATCACATTGCTCACTGCATTGCAAAGCACAGAAATCAATTTATATCTGCGACCAAATCAGCTGTTATTTCTGTTGCACTTATTTTCAAGTAGCCTTCTGCCTTGCTGCTGTTATTTCAAGTTTTGATAGTTTTTGATTTTATTGATGAATGGTATGGTAGCTGTCCATATCACTTGTTTTTGATTGTAGTTTATTGTTGATGAAGAATGCTTGATTCAGGTTGATTTTGTGGTAAAAAGTTGAAGTCATGGATGTCTACAGGCCTCTCTACATGTTACTCACATTAATTATTTAGTTTATTGATGAACAAGAATAGTGGAAGATAAATTGGTCAGTTATACTATTTCAATGTCTATCCATGTTGTATATTCGGACTAGTGTAAAATTACAGCTCTTTCGGATATAAAAAAAATGCTGTGCGAGTCATTGATCTTGGTGTGGCACACTGATTTACAAGGAAATTTTAAAGTGGCACTCCACACCGAAAAGATTGCCGACCCCTGGGTTAAACCATTTCTCCACCTCTTAACCTGAGTGTCAATAACATTAGAAATAATCAGTGTTTCTGGCACCGTGTCTAAAAATAGTGTGATAATGAGATAAAGTCTTATGCCTTTTCATATGTCATTTGTACCTCTGGTGGTCTCTTGATAACTGGCACAACCCAGGTTAGAATGCCGTCGCGTACAATGTTGTGCAATTTGGGCTCAAATTTGCATGTAAACTGTGAAACCTCGTGGAGTAACGCACACCAACAAATACTGCATACATGCCCAATCTTATCCACCATATTCTGTGGTATTTAAGGCGCACTTTCAAATATATGGCATATTTTTTAGGTGTGCCTTATAGTCCAGAAGATATGGTGTGTTCATTTTCTTGACATAACCCCTCTAGGCCCGGGGTGAGGTTCCCCGCCTGCCAAACGGCCTTCCAGAGAAGTCTTCCCGTCCCGACCGGCCTAGAGCTCGAGACAGACCGAAACCCCGGCGCCGACCGCGACCCAAAGAGTCAGGTGATACCACGCGGCGATCCCGCTCGGCTCCGGCCCAGAGCGGCTCCACGGCCCCCCTGCCACCCACGCACAGCGCACACCACGAGGGCTTCCTTTTCCGCAAGCTGGACATTGAGACCCTGAAGAAAAGCACCAACAGGTGGGCCTTCTGGATCCTGATACAACATAACGCAGATGACCTGTCACACCAAACATCCACGAAAAGAAAGAAATTTCTCCATAGATGTTGTTCCATTCTAATCTTTCAGTCTATCCACAAAGTTTCAAGGTGTATTTAGTCCGGGGGTGTCATACTCATTGTAGTTCAGGAGCCACATTGTCAGAAAACCATTCTCATGGAGGCCGGACCAGCAAATTAATGGCATAAAAAGTGTGCCAAGGTTTGAAGGGATGGGGTCATTTCGGAAGCTCCCCTATAGATCACAATTCAGGGATGTAAGATTTTATCATAGTGATTATTGGGGTGTTTTTTTCCTCAGGATTTTTTTCCTTCGCTAAAATTTAATTTCTTCTAGTACTGTGCATTTTAAAAAAAGGCAAAAAACAATTCATTTCCACTACAGTTTATTTAACTGGGGAAACTAATTTAAGGGAAACCTATGCAAACTGGAAAGTGACAAAAATGTCATAAAAGCACAAATTTAAATGAATAATTTATTGGTTTATAAGTTTTTTTGCTTTTTATTATTTTATATAAACGTTTATCTAAAGATGGGAACTTTGCGGTTAGAGTTCATATCTATTATGAAAAAAGGAGCTAAAGCTTCTTTCTTTAAAGGTGGGGTTTCTAGTTTGAAGTGTCCTTAAGAAATCTTAAAATTAAATATATTCAGTATGTATTAACAATGACAAACTGAGTTTCCCGCACGTATCAGCATTTACTTTTGCCCTTGGTGTTCCGGCTACGCTGGAAGATAATAAGCGAAGGGGCTGGGGGAGGAGTGTGATATCACACGCTTGCTAGCGGTTTTCTTTTCTTCTAGATTGGAAATGGCGAAAGTAAGAAAATGACTGTTTTAAATGCAATTGCTCCAACCCAAACCCACATAAAGATGAAAAAGGAAGATTTTATTCAAGCGCATCTAAGAATTTCGCATACGGTAATCGAACGCGCAACAAAAGGTGCTTGACAGCTGCTTCAATTATGATTTCAGCCAGACGATGGTCAGTAATTTGAAGATTTTTAATTTACAGATACTACCTTCAAACTTCTACAAAGACACCCAGGTTTTACTTTTTTAGTTCTGTATTATTCGTATTGCCTTAAAGAGCGTGTCTGTCATATTTCTGAGTAAAATAACATTAGTTTGGGTTTCCTCAATGTTCTGTTTGAATACTGTAATGGTAGCCTTTGTGAGTGGCGCCTGCTTTTGGCAATATCCAGTGGACATGTTTAAAACTGCAAGTCATTGCGTGACACGATGCAGCTCATTTTTATCTTGTGCTTCTCTCGGCATTGTCACAGGGGCCACATTTAGCCCTTGGGCCATGAGTTTGACACATGTAAATAAGTTGGTTGGAAACAGCCAAAGACTCTAAATGTAGTCTAAAATGGGCTAAAAACTTCTCTAAATGATTTTAAATCGATAAAAACACTTGATCAGCTCCAATAACCCTCCCAAAAAACTGTTTTCCAGAAAGTTTATTCCAGACTTTTTGCTTGGTCTCAGGGTCAAAGAAGTCTCTTATTTTTCTGGATTTAATCTAAAGACATGCTTTACTGGGTTCTTAAAGTCGGTCTGCTTTGAGTCCCTGATTGATATTACAAGGCTCCAATGTTTCAAAATATGTAAAGACCTTCTGAAGATTCTTCCATTATTTCAAACTTTCAATACAGTAAAGACTTTCCATTTAGTTAAGTCATATAATGCACTCAATATGCATGGCGTCTCAGCTTTAAGAGTGCAATGTAACTAAGAGAGTCAAAAACAAATGAGTCAAAGAAGGAAAATGAGTCAGTTTTGAACGATTATTATACACTTTAACTATATATTTTTGGCATGTTTTAGGGGTTCAGTGTACGGTATATTGCGCTGAAGAGTTAAAATTTGCATTCGGATTTGAAAGTTTAAAGTTTCTTAGTATGGAAAAGTAAATATTAAAAGAGTTAAAGGTTCACTGTAGAGTGAAAAAATACATGCTATGATAATTTTGTCATATAATACTGTACATAATGTTACATAGTAGTTGGTAAGATATCGATTAAAGCAACCAAAACATTTTTTTTAGTGATCTGAGTCGAAAGAGCTGTTGCGCAAAAAGACCAAGACATCTTTTGAGAGCGTTCTTATGATTTAAGACAGGCACGTCAAAAGTACGCTTCTCAGGCCAGAACCAGCCCGTTAGATGACTTAATCTAGCCCGCCATAAATAAAGCAGCGAGTCTCTCGGTTATTTCTACCAGAAATTTTTTTTTTTTTTAACAAATTCAAACTGAATGCTTTCTCCGGATGCTAAGGGGCAGTGTTAAGTTTGTATAACGTGCTGAGTTGGTTCAGGTGTAAAACTGCATTCACTCAACTACCGAAATAAAGCAGTTAGCACATTAAATACCAAACATGAAAAAAATTTTTCCTATTGTTTGTGAATAAATGTGTTTAAAAAGGATCTCTTGTCATCCGTGATTATAATATGTGGGGTAGGCTACTTATGAGGCCTGAATGATAAAGCAAGAACACTGAAAGACAAAGCTAAAACTTTGGAGTTGACATTATTTTACTGATCCAGCCCAACTAAGAACAGAAAATCTGGATCTGAGAGCCAAACTGAAATTGACATCCCTGATCTAAGAGATAATTCTCTTGCTCAACTTTCATTTAACCAAACTTTTTTACTGTTTTTTTTCCAATCCCTGCTGCCGCTGGCTGCTGCACCCACTCATCACCTCTAAGGTAAGTGCTATTTAAGTTCCCCCCAGTATAACCCAAACTGTGTGTAGTCCCCACCACCCTGCATGTCCCCCTTCCTCCCCCGGTGGCGTTCGTGTCGTGTTGTTCTGCAGTGTGTTTTCTCCTCCCTTGTTGGTGTTGGTACTTCTCGCCCACATACCTGTAAGATCAGGTGAGTGAGGTGTTAGCTTAGCAACAGCTACTCTGCAGACCCCCCTAACTCTTCACCTTCCCACTCCTTCCCCTCCCTGTTTCCTTCAATCCCGACCCCTCCACTTTCCCACCTCAGCAGGTCTTGGGTGAACCTGTACTGTGTACTGAACAAAGGCGAGCTTGGCTTCTACAAGGACGCCAAGAACACCGCCACGGCGTACAACAATGAGCCGATGCTCAACCTCGCACACTGCCAATGTGATGTCACCAACGGATACAAAAAGAAGAAGAATGTGTTCACGCTCAAGTACGAAGTCATTCTTATTCCCATGCTTGAGCTAAAGACTTTTAGCTCCAAAGTAGGGCCGTAACCAACGATTTTTTGATATCGGAGAAAAATGTTGATTTTTATTTGTGCATTTATCAGATGAAATCCTAATCCTGTATTTATATATATATATATATATATATATATATATATATATATATATATATATATATATATATACCGGAGCCATATCCCCCTAGTGGGAGGTGGCTAGAGTCAAGAACACATTCCTGACTCTTTCTGGGAGATTGATACAGAGGAGGGAATTCCCAGCCCCCTCGCTCAACCCAACTGATGTGTTGGGAGTCATTAGGTGACCAAACCCCCCCAATTCCAATTCCTAATGCCGAGCGCCAAGCAGGGAGGCAATGAGTACCAATGTTGTAAGTCTTAGATATGACTCGGCCGAGGCCTGAACCAGCAACCTCCCAGTCTCGGAGCGGGCACCCTACCCCCAAGGCCACCGAGCTGGCTAACTTTTTGAAAACATGAATTAATGATTGTATAGCTGCTCTTCCATTGTCAGCTATTTGTTTTGTTTTTATTTATTTAAATATTTACATTTGAGGAGCTACAATTTTGAAAAAGTTTCAAAGGCCTGTATATGATAAATTAATTTGTTAAATAGCTGTTTATTAATGTGTTAATCACTAAGTTGTCGATGAATTGGTAAGTTGTTGCATCACTACTCCAAAGTTCTGTGTTAATTTAAGTAATCTTTAGTTGGACTAAAAATCTTTAATGACACTCCTTTTGTTTTTTTTGCATTTCATTGGTTTTGAAACTGCTCTTCAGTTGATCTTAAAAAAAGTCAATTCTGATGGTCCAAGAGAGGCCTGGGCTTTCCTGGTCTTCTATTCCTCAATAAAGCCGATTCATATGACCAGCAAGCTCTGCAAAGGTCTGATAATACTGATCAATAGACTTGGATGTGTAAGAGTAGAGCAAAATAGAAAACTTGAAGAGTGTTTTTAATGTGTCTTATGCTGTCTTTTGGGGAGTTTTTCCTTGCCCTCATGCAGCCGTCAGGCCAGGAGAAGTTTTAAATTGTGGCCTGTACAACGCTTTGAGACTCTGCTTTTAAGGGCTATAAAAAATACATTTGACTAGACTTGAAGAATACGTTCCCCAAGACTAGGGAATGTCTATTCCTTGTCTAAAAGGTCCCTGAAAACTATTGAGTTGGTTTAAAAAAATCATATCTAAGGCTGTAATTACTCAGCATTTCCTCTGAAAAGTCTTGGAGGACTTTGTAAACTTTGTAAGTAAAAGTCAGATAAAAGTCTCCCACTTGTCCCAGTTATAAATTATCATTTCTCATTTTAATGTATGTAAACCTCATTATTCGCAAATCTTCAGTTGTTCCCAAATGTTCCCAATCTCTTCAGGACCTATCCCAGAATACATGAGAAGTTAACTTCCAAATATTCCGATCCTCTTCCTATGACAATGATTCCTAAAACCATTTTGCTTTTTCCAATAAATCTCTCAAGTATTGATTGACTGAAAAATGTTGGTCTGTGAAGTACCAATGTATTGTTTAAAAAGTCTGGAAAGATTCTTGAAGGTGCTTCAAATCCAAATAACACCAAATTTCTGACTGTGATCACAGGACAAAGGATGGCAGCGAGTTCTTGTTCCATGCTAAAGATGAGGTGAGTAATGTAATAGTTTTTTTTTGAACAGCGATAAATTTTGGTAGAAACTGATGACTTATTAATGTGTTGGCGTCAGGACGACCTGAAGACGTGGGTGAGCAGCATCAGCAGCAGCATCTCAGAACATGACGAGATGGCCAAGTGGGGTCAGCCCCAAGCAACTACCTCATCCACCGACGAGGGCATGCGGCGCGATGGCAGCAAAGCTGGCTCGGAACGCGGTGGCAGCAAAGCTGGCTCGGAACGCGGCGGCGAGCGGTCGGACCGAGCCGAGAAGCCAGAGAAGGCGGAAAAAGAGAAGGAAAAGGACAGGGGTAGGGAGAAAGACAGGGCGGAACGATCAGATCGTGGTGGAAAAGTTGAAGCTAAACGCTCAGAAAAGTCTAGTAAGAAAAAGTGATGTCTTCTTGACGCCTCCCACATGGAAGCGCTTGGATGCAAAATGACACAGGAAGGAAGAACTCTTGGAACTTACTCCTTCAAACTAACTGTGTCTACGCGGTAACGCCCCCCACTGGCTGTGCAGGGAAGTGGAGCGGAAAGATGGTTGCCGCCCGAAAGATAAGAGTATCAAGTAGCTCGCGCTGTTCCTTTTCTGAATTACTGTAAGAGCTGTCTGTGTCATATACGTGTCATGTTTGTGTGTCTGCGTGTAGAGCTCAGAGTAATGGCAGTGTAATTACAAAAGTGGGTCAAATAATTAGTCAAAATATGTCTAAAAACTCTCAGGGCTCTTCTGTTGTCTTAAACCAGGGGTCGGGAACGTATGGCTCGCAAGCCAGATATGGCTCATAGCTAAAATAAGGGCCAAGCTAATCATCTCTTTTATATTTCAATCATAATATACACAAAGCCTAAACAATATACTATCCCTTGGTTTGGTCCAGTATATAAAGAGCAGAGTCCTAACTACAGTCTGGAGTCCTACTGTTACACCAAAAAAACCGTTTTAGCTGTACATCTCAATGGAATCCTGTATATGGAAGCTCATTAAACAATTCATGTTCACTGTTGAGACACTTTGTGATGAAAATCTGCAGAACAAACTGTAAACACCTGAAAACGCCAGCCAACCACTCTGAGCAAATTGATTGGGTGAGCGGTAGGGGTGTGTGAAATATTGCACACATAACGCATTCCCTTCTCTCTCTCTCTCTCTCACCCAGCACCCTCTGCGCCAAAGGTAAATGTATCCGCATCCTTCTTGTTTGCAGTATTTTGTGACATTTTTGCAAAATAACTTTGCTCACAACTTTTTTTGAAACCATTATTTACAACAAATATGTCATTCAAAATGAGCTTCAACAATCTAAAGTAAATGCAGAAGGGAGACAAATTATAAATGATGTATTCGTTGATATGAGACACATAATTTGGCATTATTATTTCAGAGATTTTATCTAATCATCAAACATCACAGGGAAATAAAATGCTCTTAAGATTAAGCTTTTGTCTGGAGAGGGAATAAGTGTTGTTTTTTTTTTTTTATTTTGTCTTAAAACATATAATATGGTTCTTAAAAAAAGTCAAAAAGTTTCCCGACCCTTCTTTTAAACAGATCTTTGAAGAGTACAAAAATCTCCAAGGAGACAAATTAAAAGGAATTGTTTTTTACATTATGAAATCTGCTCTGAAATTTAACAGCATTTTGTACGTCAGGAAAATTCTGCAAAAACTCTTGTCTCAACAACAACAAAAAATCTTCTCTTTACTTTGAAGCAGTGTTTTTCAACCTTTTTTGAGCCAAAGCATGTTTTTTACATTGGAAATTTTTTGAGGCACACCACTTACCAAAAATGTTATAAAATGAAACTGAACAGTATGTTTAATTACAATATAATTTATAATAGCCCCAGTTTTACAGCACAGACACTTGAAAATGACATAATATTTGCAGAAAATGATTCGTAAATGTTTTATTACATTTTAAAAAGTGACATTGGATAATTTCTCATGGCACAGTGGTTGAAAATCATTGCTTTAAAGACTTGTTAGTGAGTTTAAAGAGAGTCAACTACAATTGTCAACTCACATCCAACAAAGAAGTGAAACACTTTCTTAAACACATTGCTATTATACTGGACAACACAGTTTATCTTTTAGTGAAGGAAACTCACTTTGCCAAACAGATCTTATTCATCAATTTACAACAATCATCCAAATCTTTTGTGTTTCCAGCCAAAGGAAATCTGCTTGATGTGTACGTATGTCCATGGCTCTCAGGTTTCTTACAGTGTTGTAAGCGTGCGCTTTGCGTGTTCAAATGTCTTCCAGATGATTGATTGAATGAATGAATAAATGAATGAATGGCAGACCGGAACCGCTTCAGCTGTCACGCGTTGCATGTCTGATTCGGCCTGAAATCAAGTCGAAAAAATAAAAAACAAACACTTATTTTTGTTTCATGCATCTCGATTTATATTTAAAGGAAACGTAACCTCTGACGCGCTGATCGGTTTTGAATGATGTCCAACTCTTTGAATGTCAACTCAAGCACATTTTCACCCTCATTATTAAACCCTAAAATGGTTGTGTTGGGTTATAATATGGTAGAATTCCTGCAAAGAAGTTTGTCAAAGCCATGGAATTACAGTAGTCCTACATTGCTACTTTGAAACGAATCAAAGCTACCTTTTTTTTAAAGAATTCTGTTTACTTGAGTGGGTTTTGGTTAAATGAGTGTGTGCAATACATTTTGGCGCTGACAAAAAAAAACGTGACCTAAAAGTTGCAATATTAGCCACTTGCTAATGATTTGAACTCACCGTGAAATGCAATGAATTCTTATTTCTAATGCGTTAGCGAATGACAGATCAATGCAGTCATTTCTGTGCATGTCAAGATTGGCAAAGGTGGTGCCCAGAAGCGGGTTGCACATAAGGATGTGTGTCTCGCAGTTGGCATGCAACTCAAAACTGTATGCAAATCCACTTGACTGTGGCAGTTGAGATGGAAAAATAAAAAGAAACATTTTGGTATTTAAATGAAAACATGTGTTGCTCTAATCATAATAGGCATGTGTGGCTTTCCTATTGATACAAAATTAATGCGAGTCATTTTATTTCTCCTGTTAAGGATCAGCTGACTTTGAACAAAAGGTAAACTATAATAACATTTACATCATTGCTGAATGGAAACTGTAATCATACGCTCAATAGTCAGTCACTTAAAACAAACAAGCACAAATATTGGAAAGAACAAACGATTACAGTAAAATCGGTATACAGACATTTATATTTATTATATATGACCATTCCGGCATACGGCATCACTGTGCTGTATGCCGGGAGCACAGCAGCAGACAGAAATCACTTACAGTGAGTGATAAACACAGCTTAGAAAATAATTGGCTGCTCTCTGCCCAGTCTGTAGAACAATGCCGGCTTGCTATAACGCAACGCCACCACCTCTTTGACCTCCTGCCGCCTCACACCTTGACCACCACCTCTTTGATCTCCTGCCGCCTCATACCTTGACCACCACCTCTTTGACCTCCTGCCGCCTGGCGGTCGCTACAGGTCCCTAAAGACACAGAGTTTCTATCACCATCCGAAAAAAGTGCACAAGACATTTTTAAAAACTCTTGCCTATGTTCAGAAAAAAAAATCTACTTCTTTTGTAAATTTGTCACTGCTAAATGTCATTGCACTATTGTTCTGAAGCACAAGTTAGGCCAATCTCTAAGCTCTACCTCGCAAATTATTTTGCCTACTTATCCTAACAACCTTTTTTAGCTTATTTTACCCTTTTAAGTCTTTATTACAGGTTTTTCCTGGAGTGCCCCTTCTAGAACAGAATTGTATAGTCTTTTTTTGTCATTGATAACTACGTAGTGAACATTTTCTTCAACAAGATTAGACTTGGGACACCAGGATAAACATGTAAAAATCAAAAAGAGAAAAAAATAGATAAAAGAATGTCAGGATAGCAAAAATATTTACAATACAGTGCTTGAAGACTGGCTGAGTTGTATGAGCAATTTATTTTACATTGAAATCTTGTTGTGAATAATGTTCCCTACTTTATTATTAATGACAATAACAACAATAACAATTTCTAATTATACGTTCCAATTATAAACATTTGATATATAGACACTCCAAATATCTAACAAGTTCAATTCAATCAAATATTTTTGGCTATCCAATTTTAGGGGGAAATGGTTGGATCAACGTTACAAGTCAAGTCCTGTTTATTTGTATTGCCCTTAATCATAAGAAGTCTGAAAGGGCTGTACAGACTACTATAACATCATCAAAATGAAATTTAGGTAATAACAGAATGTCTGGATGACAGCTTCCTGAGGTCAACATAATTAATAAGCTATTGCATATAAGTGTGTTTTAGGTACAGATTTAGATTTGAACACTTTTACTGAGGTTCCAGAATCTCAGAGAGCAGAGCATTCCACCGCACCGGGGACCGAATTGAAAATGCTCTCGAACCTGTGGATTTCTTCTTCTTGGCTCTTAGGATCACGAGTAGACCAGCGTTTTCCGAGTGAAAGTTCCGACCAAACAAACTCATTTTAGTACCTGTCATTGACCAAATAACTAAACAAAGGTCACCATGTGTGGCCTATAGGTTGTTGATTCACTACCTGGTTAAGTATAGAGACCTGAATGTATATTTATTTTTAAACTCCTTTGGTTGGTGGAGAAATACAGCGGCACTGAGAAACAGTGCTTCGCGCGTCAGCCCCTCGGTGCGGAGGTCCAGGGTTCAATTCCAGCTATCTGCCTCCCCGTGCGGAGTTTGCAAGTTCTCCCAGTGCCAGTGCACTTCAGTTTCCTCCAACATTCCAAAGACATGCATGACCGTTTTATTGGTGACTCTAAATTGTCCCTAGGTATAAATGTGCGAGTTGTATGACTGGGGGCCCTGCGACTGGCTGACAACCAGTTCAAGCTGTACCCTGCCCACTGCCCAAAGTTGACTGGGATGGGCCTCAGTAGCCTAGATGGTAAGGCGCCCGCTTTGAGACTGGGAGGTCGGGGTTCGCGCCCCGGCCGAGTCATTCCTAAGACTTAAAAAGTGGTCGGCGGCGCCCTCTGTTGGCTGCGGCTGCATCGGCCCGCTACAACGGGTCAGGTACAATCGACATTTCGTTCTGTGTACATTGTTACACAGAATGACAATACAAGGAAATTATTATTATTATTATTATTATCATCACCCCTTCGACCCTACTGAGGTAAAGCGGTGAAAAAAATGGATGGATGAACAACTTCGAAACAGCTCAGTGGGTTGGAATTAAAAAGAGGGAAAGGAAACCGGAAGTTGAGAGGAAACACGGAAAATTTACGGAGTCGCACAGTCCGCCATAGTCAACAGTCAACTAAGATATGTTCAATGTTGTATGATATTTTCTATTTAAATTGATTTTAATCGTCAGTTTGGTGTACAGTCAACACAAATACGATGGCGAGGTTCGATGACAAGGTGGCTCCTGTCGTCGAGCTAGCCTTCCGAGCCACCGTGTCGATGTACAGAGGCGTGTGGGAGAATGAAGCGGCAAACTCTGTCTGGGAGGAAGCGACGGTCGCTCTCGTCGCCGAGCTTCGGAAAATCGAGTGCGGTCTGTTGTCTCAACTTCGGCAAGTTTTCGAAGAGTTGTACGACGAGAACGAGGCACTGAGAGCCAAAGTGGGGCAACTGGAGTACTTGATTCAAAGGAAGGCTGGGCAGCTGGAAGATGAGCTGAAAGTCCAGGTGGAACAACCGAGCAGGGACATGGACCTGTTGGAGAAGGAGCTCAAGATCACAGGCGATGGTGGAGCAGCCTCAAAAGGTATAATTAAAATAGTCTTTATTGTCAGTGATAACACCGTAGAGGACACTGACATGGCATCCCAGGAAAACACATGATGAAGATGTTCACAAAAAAGTGGTTGTCGACTGGCCTAAGTTGTAAGTGCATCAGAACATCCATCCATTATCTGCTGCGCTTATCCTCAGAAGAGTCACGGGGGCGGTGGAGTCCATTCCTGCTATCTTCGGGTAGGGGACACCCTGAAATGGTTGCCAGCCAGTTTCATTACAACAATAGTGCAATGAAAAATAGTGCCATAACACTAAGCAGCAACATAACACCAACGTAAACCGAAAAGTAATATATGAATACCCATTTTTTACACAAGGGCAAGATTTATATTTTTTCACTGCTTGTGCGCTTGTTTAGGGTGGTGATGGCCTTGGGGAAGAAACTGTTTCTGAGCCTGAAAGTCCTTGTTTTAATGTTGTGACCAGAATGAGAGTGGTCGCTCATAACGTTGTTGGCTCTGCTGCGGTATTGCAAGGCAGCAACGTCGTCCAGACTGGGCAGAGAGCAGCCAATGATATTCTAGGCTGTGTTGATTGGGACTTTATAGTTTTATTTCTGGTGTCGTGTTCCAAGCATACCTCATCATAATGCCATATGCTAGAATGGTCTCCACAATGAAAACAAGATACTTCTGTTGACAATCAAATCAGCTTGACACAATAAAAGCCTACCACCGAAAGCATCTTTGTTATTTAGAGAAAAATAATATAAAATTTGCACATCCTATGTGAGAAGTTTCAACATCATCAGAGAAACCTCTATCACATTTTTGTTGATTTGAAGGAGGCGTTTGACCGAGCATGGCTAGGCACTTTATGGGCCACCATGCGGAAGTACAACGTGGGCAAGAAACTAGTTCAGACCACTGAACAACTGTATGCCAATGCCAACAGTGCAGTACTGTATTTATCAATGGTACCATTGGAGCGTGGTTTTAAACCCCATCGGTGTGAAACAAGACTGCATTCTCTCTCCAACATTATTCAGCATGTTCCTGAAGAGGATCATGTTCAAAATTCTGAAGCAACATGACTATGCAGTCAGTATTGGGGGACACAACATCACTAACCTCTGTTTTTCTGATGATATTGCTGGATTGGCAGAGAGCAACAGGAACTCAAGAGATCTGGTCAATCGCCTGGACAAAACATCATTCCAGTATGGGATGGAAATCGGCACAGAAAACAACAAAAGTAATGACCAACAATCCCCAAGTTCTCGCCACGACCATCACCATCAACTAGAGAGAGCTAGAACCTGTCACCACATTTAAATATCTTGGAACTCTCATATCAGGAGGAGGGGTCAGAACCAGAAATCAATGGCCTGGATAGCTCAAACCACAGCCGCACTAGCCAGATTTAAAACCATCTGAAAGGACAAAAAACGTAGCAGTGAAATCAAAGATCAGACTCATGCCAGCACTGGTTACTTTCATTTTCCTGAACGCGCGCGACTCTCACAGCAAAACTGGGAAAGAAAGTCCAGGTGATGCGATGCTACAGGAAACTTCTAGGTATGTGACAAACTAAACGGTGCGCAACACCATCAGAGGGCACATCGGACCCTATGAAGAACTGTTGTCAACTGTGCGCAGACGGAAACTTCAGTGGTATGGTTACGTCTCATCAGGAATGACCAAGATAATTCTCCAGGGCACAGTCCATGGGGGCAGGAGAAGCGCAAGACAGAAAAAGAATTGGGCTGACAACATTAAGGAACGTACTGGTGCCAACTTTGCCACGAAGAACAGACCAGGGACCGTCAACAGTGGAGAAGACTGTCCAGAGATGTGTCCTCATTGGTGTTCCGACGACCCATGCGGTTAAGGGATCCGTGAACCATGAATTCAAATTTTACAGCATTGCAATTTTCTTTCACCCTCTCAAGTGTTGCGATTAAAATTAGGGCTTCAACAGTCGAATCCATTGTCGACTATTGTAGACAGACTGGTTTTTCCAACCGAATGAGGCATCTGACATGATTATAATCTATGATGAGAGTTGTTCATGCACAAGAATGTCTCTGTCTCGAGCTCTAACATACAGAAATGAATAAATCAACATAAGGTACACATACTAAAACTTCTGAAGTTTGGGAGCATCTTGCTTACTCCTTTTAGGAATTTCTAGAGTTGAGCATAAAAAAAGATCACTGTCAAATCAATTCATTTATTTGTTATAGCCCTTAATCAAACACGTCTCAAAGGGCTTCAGTTGTAATCATTGTAAACTTGAATGTTTCATTTTCTTGCACTCAATTTGTGTACCCAGTCCTGCTGTCCAATTCAACCGTCAATTTTACATCGGAACAAATTTTCAAATTGTTGATTTAGAAAATGACAAATAAATCTAATTATTTCGTTTTATCGCCCGGCCCTACCTAAACATTAAGTCAAACCATCTGAAATGTGCTTCAGCTTGCATTTATCCACTTATCCAAAACCTGAACAAAATGTTATCCGGGGTGAATTGACACTCTTATGTTTCGTTAGTGGATTAACACAATTATTTTGCTGTTTCAGTCACCACCAACCAGACTGCAGAAGCGAGTTTAAGTGTCTGTGAAGCCGGTAATGGCGAGGCAGTCAAGAATATCAATACGGAGCCCCAGTATGCAGGTGCCCCCGTGATGGTTGTCATTGTGGGAGAAGGAGATTCTACTGCGCAGGAGATAACCGAAGCAGTGCTTACGTCAGAACTTGGCCCTCAACCTCTGTCTTTGCTTCAAAACACTTCAAGTCCTGATTCATGGTCCCCTAAAGAAAAGGAGCTGGCACACAAGCAGGTTAACATTCTTGAACATATTTGAATCATCCAGAGACATTAAATTATCAGCCCCAAATAGTTTAAAGTCTGCTCATTTTCTAGTAGGTTTGCTAATGTCAAACATAAAAGCTTGGAGAAAATGTCAGGAACATTAAGATGACAAATAAGTCAAACACACACAGTCACATTTATTTATCCTAAGCTGCATTAGGAGCATTGATCCAAAGATAAGTTTTGACCTCAACTGTATCAAACATCCCATGAACTCAAAACTTCACAAACAAATCAAGATTTGAAATCATAAAAAGGTGCCTTTGATTTTGCTTTTTATTTTTTAATCCCGTGTTTAAAAGACCACATAAAAGGGGGGAAATTGACCTAATTTTTGGTTTGTGTAACAGAGCTCAGTGGAAGAACCTTTGTCTGGAAGACCGAAAAGAATTAGGAAGCCAAGCTTCAAAGTGGAGATGGGTAAGGACATTTTGAGAGCAGTTTGTCAATTTAACAATTTAACCAATAAAGTTAAATGACTATTATTTTAAATTATGCCAGTTTTGGAGTAGAACAGGCTTTGAAGTTGCTAATTTGTTAACCCAGAAAACTAAAGAAATGATGAAATTCTGTGTATGAATAAAATAGTAAATTCATACTGTATACAAAACATTGGGTTTTATGGTAATTAAAAGTGCAAACTATGAGAAAAAATAGTCATTAACATAAAAATCTGAATGCGAATAACTCTTAAAAAATTATGTTTCCTTACCTTGGTACAGGAATCTACAGTTTTTCTGCACTTGTGTATGGCAATCTTATAATCTTATCAGTATGTCTGATTGTTTTGGTAAAACATCATCCATTAAAAAAAATGATATAAAAAATGAACAAAAAGACAAAGACTACAAATGGCATCTTTTCTAAATAATCCTAGATCAAGAGATTTGGATTTCTTTGACATAACATGAGTCACTTACAGGAAGTTGACGTGAATGTCTGCCATCCTACTGCTACAGGGACCCAAAAAAAAAACAACCTTGTGAAAGTAAAGAAATGCTGGTGGGTCACTTTGAGTCTCCATAGATTGTACTCTTCCTTGTGTTTTGTAAAAGTAATTTTTCTGTTGGACTACAAAATACATCAACATCGAGTGCCCAAATTTTACACAGGGTTCCTTCGGGAAACTATGATTGGAACAGCTGTATATTTTCAGCTAAGGCTGCATTATATTATTATAAACAAAAGTATTAGATTTGTGAAATACCTTTTTTTCTTGCTTCTGTTTGGTTTAAATTCCTTGGTTTAAATCACTGTTGTTTAATATTCAAGGCCTTGGGGGTTTTGTTTTGTCTCTTCTAAGCTCTGTCAGCATCAGTAGACTTAAGCGATGACGATCTGGACTGTGGTGAAGAAGAATTTGAAGAAGGAAATTTAAGAAAGAAGGCACGCCGGAACATAAAGCGCTTCTCTTGCGTTGAATGTAACGCCACCTTCTCCTGGAAAGCTGAACTTCATAAACACGCGGCATTCCACAAGCAGCCTGTCCCGGAGAGCAGTGAGGACGTCCTGGAGAGGACAGGCACTGAAGATTCCATGGCCAGTCAGCAGGCGGCGTCGAAAGATCCATTGCCCTTCCCGTGTCCTCATTGCAAGCGATCGTACCGCAAGGAAGAGTCTTTCCTGAACCACCTGAAGCGCCATCAGATGCTAGGCCAGCCGAAGCCTTTTGCTTGCGTGGAGTGCGACAAGAGCTTTCGCTCCGAGCGCTCTTTGCAGAACCACCTGCTGCGCCATCAGGTGAGGAGAACATTTCAAGCTTCAGCCTTTTGCAACCAGTCGGAAGTCGCTAAAGAATAGAATCCTAAAAATGTGTGTTTTATTTTCTAAAGGACAGTTTCAGAAAATTAGAATAATGTAAAAGAAGTTTGATAGTTACTGTAATGCAATTTATTTTAAAACAAAAAAAAACTCGTTACAAATCAACTGAAATAGTGTATGTCTTGTATTGTTTTTAATATCCCTGATTATGGCGAGAATTCAACTCTCCAATCTCGGAATATTAGAAAATCATGAAAAAAATGTATTAATAGGCTGTATGTCATAAGCAGCGATATCAAAATACTAAAAGGCTTGCAATATTTCAATTAATGTGTGATGAATCCATAATGTATGACATTTTTCATTGGATTGCAGAAAATAACCTTTTCAATTAAATTTAGTTATATTTAATTCACATTTTCTGAGAAGGTTCTGTATGTTAGCGTTCCCACCTTTTTTCATGTACAATAGTTTGAAGGAAAGTACATGTAAACGTGTCTTCTCTTTTTCTTGTTCTTTGATACAGATACTATATGAAAGAGTCTAAAAGTAAAACTTAATATTGTATTTAAAAAAATTATAACAATCAAAATGTAATTGGATGACAAAGTACATGATAATATTTTGTTTTTTCTGATAGTGCAAGCTATTTAAAAAATACATTTCATCCCCAACCCTTTAATGAGTAAGTAGTTGCCAAACTTTTAATATACTGGTTACAAATGGAACTTTTATTGTATTTGTTGCACTGCAAAAACCCTCGTTACAAAATTGTGAAGAAAAAAAAACCCCGAGATAAATTAAACATGTAAAAGTAACGACTACAAAAAATGTTTGTATTTTTTCCCCTATTATATGATTTATTTGAATACTATTATAAATATTTTGAAAACTTTTTTCAGATTTAAATTTTAGTTACGGGAAAATCGTACGTAAAATACCTCAGCATGGTATTTTTCTGTAAAAACTAATTTGAAATATAGTAAGTCCAAAAAGAATACCGTATCACCGGCAGAAAATTCAAGTTGTTTTGATTAAGTACATATATATTTTAATAGAAAAAGTTTGAGATATGGCAAAATGAGAACAACAAAATTTTAAATTATACTTAGAGTGAGCCACTTGTATTAATATAAAATAAATATTTTTAGAGTATTGGTGATTAATTAAAAGGAAAATTATTTAGCAGTGCAGCAAGGTTTTTTTTTTTTTTTTTTTTTTTTTTTTTTTTTTTTTTTTTTTTTTTTTTTTTTTTTTGCTGTGTCCATCTTTAAATACCGACTTGGATCAACAAAAGGGAAAATTGCGACCCCCTGTTGTGACTTTTGTAGCCCCCAAATTTTAATGCTTTTCTACAAAATAATAGATTTAAGGCCACAATGTCCTGCACAAGAAATGCCGATTTGCAGCCCAAAAATACATAATTACCAAACCCCAGCCATGATTTGTTGATAGTAATTAGGAGTAACTTATTGTAGTTTTCTTTTGCTTTCTCCAATTCTGGATTGTACAGAAGTGGAATGAGCCGCTCCAGTGTCATCTTTGCAACAAGACCTGCAAGACGCCGGTGCAGCTGCGCGGCCACATGGTGGTGCATTCGGAGGAGCGGCCCTTCAGCTGCGCCACCTGCGGCAAGGAATTCAAGAGCAAAGACACGTTGCGTTTCCACCAAATGGTCCACACCAACGCCAAAAAGTACAAGTGCAATATGTGCGAGGAGACCTTCAAGTACGCCCATTCGCTGACCGTGCATAAACGCAAGCACACCGGCATCACGCCGTTCGTCTGCACCGTGTGTGGACGCTCTTACCGCACCGGCACGGCGCTCAAGCGACACAGCGTTGTGCACACGGGCGAGAAACCCTTCACTTGCCACGAGTGCGGTGCCCGCTTTAGCCTCAACAACAACTTAAAGCGGCACTTGCGCATCCACACGGGCGAGAAGCCTTTCACCTGCCAAGATTGTGGAAAGAGTTTTTCCGATAACAACAAGCTCAAGTCACACATGCTGGTGCACGGAGCTCGCAAGCCGTTCATGTGCGATCTCTGCGGGAAGACTTTCCTCTTCAACTGCCGCCTTCAAATCCACCAGAAATTAGTGCACGCCAAGCAAGACGACAAGCCTAAAGTGTTCCCTCAGAGGCAGAGGAACAAGCTGCTGGTGAAGCCATACAGCTGCAAAATCTGCCTGGCCAGCTTCAGCGCCGCCTGCTCGCTCAAGCTGCACGAGAAGGGCCACAGCGACCACAAGGAGTTCTCCTGTGCGTTGTGCGGCAAGGCCTTCCACAACAAGTACTCGTTCCGCTCGCACGAGCGCTCCCATTCAGGCGAGAAACCTTTCGTGTGCGAAGTGTGCGGAAAGGGATTCATCCATGCCGGCAGCCTCAAGCAGCACGAGCGCATTCACACCGGAGAGAAGCCGTACAAGTGCGAGCAGTGCGGCAAGGCCTTCCGCACGGACGGCAACTTCTACCGTCACCTGCGTATCCACACGGGGGAGAAACCGTTCGAGTGCAGCTACTGTCACCGCAAGTTCCACCAATCCAACCAGCTCAAGTCGCACTTGCAGGTGCACACGGGCCAGAAGCTTTATTCGTGCCAGAACTGCGGGCACGGATTCTCCGACTCGAGACAGTTAAAGAAGCACAGTTGCGACGGAACTAATGATGAAACCAACTCTGCTGTGTTGGTGACATAAATGGTTTATTATCTCTCTGTAGAAATGGAACAAACATTATGAGATGATTTCCTGTGAGAACATCAACAGCTATGTTCTCCCTTTGAAAAACCCAAATCTACTGAAACCCACTCTTCAAATAGCAATCCTTAAAATGTACTAAGTATTGAAACGATTTATTTATGCAATTCATTATCTGTGAAAAGAAAAATCTTTAACTTGACCAATTTAAACATAACGAGCTTAAACTCCCCGCCTTTAAATGTAAAACTAGTTTTTGAACGTATCAATTAAGATGGATTGTTTGCATTTTCTTAAGCTATTTTTACAGACATAAATTACATCTGAAATATATTATTACAAGCGTACGGTTGCAATTCTAATTGAATGAGTTGAATTTTGTTTAAAATAAAGGAGACTATATTTTTACTTTTATTTTGAAGTTGCAATTTCGAACGGCTTCTGAGGCTTGATGAAAAAGGAGGGGGGGTGGGTCAAACGAGATCTTCGTGACTAGAGAGTGCAATAAATCCATGAAAAATGTCTGAAAGTTTGATGTTTTATTCCCAAACAAACGCCATTTTGGTGACTCTTATTAAGTATGCTCTGGATTCAATTACTAGACCTACCACAAGGGACCATTATGCGAAGGTAAATTGCTGACACTAAGTAGTTTGGATAATTCGATGTTTTTTTCTGTAATGAAGAATAAATATGAACGGGTAGTTCCTGTTTTACAGAGACGTTACTTGCTCACAAGATTTGATAAATGCACTGTAGAATCCATGTAGTTAAACAAGCAACCGTATCCACGGATATTTTATTGCTTTTATTATCGTGTAAATAGTTTTAGGTTTGATGGCGTTAATCGGTAAAACAGTGCAGTAACTTCCGTCGGGAACATCAGACCTAAAATTATGGCACGCCGAATTTTTAAACTTTAGTCAGCTGTTAGCTAGTGTGCTACTCGACGCTAGGGCAATGGCAGATCGGAGGCACTGACAGGAGCGTTCCTTCTCAATTTTTGTTCTTATTTTATTTCGTTATAGTTTATGACCAACAAGGGTTTTAAGGGAGGTTTAGTTTGACCATCATTGATGTCCTTAACGTTTGTTAGTTTCTAGAGCTCGTTCTTCTGCTACTTGACCTAGTTTAGCATCTTATAAATTATACTAGCGCCGTCTACAGACTTGGAGGCTGCAATGTGAGCATGCGATTTTTTGAATTACAAAAATGCGGGTCAAACAACTTTAACATTTTCAGAATAAACAAGTTATCTTAACAGGAGGTAATCAAACTTCCAAATGATTACCCATTCACTGTTCAGGTAGAAGAGATTGCTTTAAGTTCATTAACAAAATGACTACAGTGGTCTGAACAAATTAGTCTAAAATCAAGTGTCCGTTATTGGGCACCTTACTGATAATAAATAAGAGTTACTAGTTACTTTATCAAAAATGAATTCTGATTCTCCTCTCAGATTACTGACACCCCTATCTACTTAGTTACAAATTACCGTATACATTCACATTTAAGCCGACCCATTTGAAACTTCTTTAAAATAGCCTCATAGGCCTAATGAATAAAACGTACTCACCAACCTGTGAAAGCATTTGAAGTCTTCATATTTCTTAGCTTGTCTACTCTCGACAGCTTGCAAACACACTTGGTTGAGACACTCCTTATCCACTTTGTGTCGCCTCAAACTCAAAGATTTCCTTCTCCATTTCTCGGTACTGTTGAATATTTTTTCTTTTTTCACCCGGCATGGCGTATTGCAAAACATATTTTGCAAATAAAATGGCCAAAATTATTTTACGGTAAATTCTGTGCTCACGTTGGCCCCATTGATTTATTTGCTCGCGTGCTGCTATCTATTCGCTACTGATGACACACAATCATACATACACATACTAACTGACCCCCTGGTTTGAGTATTTTATTGTTGTAATTAAGGCTCAGATGCGAGTCTATACGGCAAGGAGAATATTTCCACGACGAGAAATTTATACTTTGTGCTTGATAAGGCGCCACCGTAACTGAATCCAGTTGTATTACACCACCCTTCTTAAATGTTGTTCTCAGACCAAGGATCATACATTACATCGTGAGCAAAGAAGAAACTTCCTTTGTAACGCGTTAGTCTAAACACTGCAGGTGACCATGCCTGAATGAATCTTTATATGTAGGGTGGAAAATATAGTTGTTGTTTTTTTTTGTTCCTAACAGGTAGGATATGACAAAATGTCGGAGCTCCTTGCCCAGGAAGCAAGCAGAAAGATCAAGGACGTTTTCCAACATCTGCTTGGCAAAGCCAATAAGGAAAATTTAATGCTGAAATGCAAAGTGAGCGAGCTGGAGCGCCAACTTAAGGCCTTGGTGGAAGACTTTGAAGTCATTAAAATGTGGAAGCAGAAAGTGATCAGTGAATACCCCACACTAAACAAGGAGATAGGTTGGCCTTCTGTCCTGCAACCGCACAGGGTGGTGGGGAAACAAGAGGAAGACCTTCAGTCCAAACCAACACTCATCACTCAGGTTCAAGGTGTGTTTAAAGAGATATTATGTTGGACGTAACAGAAGCTTTTCCTCAAGGGTATAGCTTCATTTGATTAATTCCCTTAAATGCTTGTGTTGTTGGGGGCACCACTTCCTGCTGTGTGTTTTCGGCAAGTACAGCCTGGTTGTACCCATCTCTCCCCTAGACTGTTTTTGGATAGGGGTTTGCTCCCCCACATGAAAAAGATAGTACTTGGATTCTATGATTACCTGTAGAAGGAGACGCCTCCTGATCTGACTCCGATTCAGCACATACATAAAGCGTCCCGTTGCTCTTCAGAGATGAGCACACCGATATCAGATCCTAAATCACTAGGGGAAAACTATTTTTTGTTTCCTTTTTGGTTTTCTACGATTAGGAAGGAAAAAATGGATTCTGTTCTGAAATTTTGAGTAGGCCACTTATGTTCACATTCACACTGTACAATACACATTGCATCACATATGGCTTTCATATTTCACCACACTTCAAACTGATTACATACAAGTTACTATTGGTGTGACCAATTTAGAGGTCAATAAATTATTTGAATTGATAATTGATTGACGATTCCACCTGAAGAGAATAGTTCAAGACAATTTAAGTTATTTCCATTTTAAATGTTCATGATATTTTGATCAAGACACACACTCATACACACACTTAAGAACTCATGTAAATTTGTTTAATCTTTCTAATCTAAAGCTAAACTTATTTATTTATCCTGATTTTTGTGCATGTGTGTGTTCACATGTGGCTTATAGGTTCTAAAACGGCTCAAATGATTTTCGTGAAAATGTACACAAATGTACCGGTACTGTAGGCCTCTGGGAGCGCTTTAAGCTAGGTTTGGCATCAAGGCACCCCCAATAAATACCAACATTATCAATAAACATCTGTTTTTGTGTACAATTGGCTCTGGAGCTAAATATCGGCCATGCTGCTTTTTGGCACACCTTAGTGGCTTACTGGTGCTTTTTCAACAATCTACAGCCCCAACAACATCGCACAAGAACAAGGCCTGGCAACGTTATGCACGTACTATTCTAGGAGAAAGAAATGTGATAAAAGCACACACTCAAGTCAAGTCACATTTATTTATATAGCCCTTAATCACAAAAATGTCTCAAAGGACTGCACAGGATTACAATTACAAAATAACACAATTTTCTGATCTTAAACCAGCATGCGGGCAAGGAACAACTCAAAAACCTCAGTGCGAGGAGAAAAGAGAAACCTTGAGAAAGGACCTCACATGTGGTAATCCCCCTTTCAGGATTGACCAGGGTGAATTACAATTAGCATTACTGTACACATAATAGTAAACATTAGGTAAGATGTTGAAAATGTCCGGAAAGTGCATGACATCAACGACGCCCCCAGCCTGCAAACCAGTCCAGAAAGTCTATGACGGCCACGACGCTGCCTCCCATCTCTGCCAGCTGGTAAATGCAGGGGTTGACATGCTGCAGGTCAGACGCTGGTCCGCTGACCCATCCCAAATCATCCTTCTCCTTCGTATCAGCCAGGCAGGCGTCGGAAAAAGACAGGACAAAACAGAATATGAGGTGGGCAGCAATCATACGCTTTGGAATAGAAGTGTGTCTTAAGCCTTGATTTAAAAACTTCCGTTGAGGTTGCAGATCTTATCTCCAGAGGCAGGGCATTCCATAACACCGGGGCCCGGATGGACAACGCTCTCGAGCCTGCAGACTTCTTGGCTCTCGGAGTCACAAGTAGACCGGCATTTTACGAGCGCAGACTCCGTGCAGGAACATAAGGGGGAAATCAAATCGGAGAGATAAGAGGGTGCAAGCCCATGCAAACATTTATATGTTAATAAGAGAACCTTAAAGTCACATCTTAAGTGGACTGGGAGCCAGTGCAAGTTGGCCAATACAGGAGTAATATGCTCAAACTTTTTGGTCTTAGTCAAAAGTCTAGCTGCCGCATTCTGAACCAGCTGCAAACTTTTAATGCTAGACATCGGGAGACCAGAAAGCAATACATTACAGTAATCAAGCCGAGAAGTAATAAACGCATGAATTAAAATCTCTGCATCTGATTGGGACAGCATCGAACGAATCTTCGCAATATTACGGAGGTGGTAGAAAGCTATTCTAGTAATATTTTTCACGTGTAACTGAAACGTCAGATTAGGATCAAATATAACACCTAGATTTTTGACCGAGTCACTATGGGTGATATTACATTTGTCTAGGTTCAGGGTAGTGTTTGAAAACAACTGACGACAGTGAGCTGGACCAATAATCAACATTTCAGTTTTTTCTGGGTTAAGGCGTAAAAAATTAAGTGACATCCATCTTTGAATCTCAGTAAGGCAAGCCTCCAGATTTCTACAACTTAAATGTCCAGTTTTTTCCAGTGGCACATACAGTTGAGTGTCATCTGCATAGCAATGGAAACTAATATTATACTTGCGGATAATGTCACCAAGCAGGATCATATAAATACTAAAAAGAAGGGGCCAAGTACAGAGCCTTGAGGAACACCACAGGGGACATTAGATTATTTAGAGGTCAGATTGCCATAGTTAACACATTGCATCCTGTCTGACAGGTAGGACCTAAACCACGAGAGTACAGTTCCTGAGATACCAATGCGTTCTAGACGAACCAATAATATGTTGTGGTCGACCGTATCAAAAGCAGCGCTGAGATCCAGCAGCAGTAACATTGATGAGGCACCGGAATCTATTGCTAAAAGGAGATCATTGGTTACTTTAGCCCGGGCTGTCTCAGTAGAGTGATTTGCCCTAAATGCTGACTGGACAGTTTCAAATATGTTATTTTCTGACATGAAGTCATTTAGCTGCTGTGCAACGACCTTTTCAAGTAATTTCGCAAAAAAATTGCAGATTTGACACTGGCCCATAATTACCTAGGCTTTCTGGGTCAAGGTTAGGTCGCTTAAGCGTGGGTTTAATGACGGCAGACTTGAAGGCTACAGGAACAATACCCGAGGATAGCGATATATTAATAATGATTAAAACTGATGGTCCTAAGATCCCAAACAGATCCTTCACCAGTGAAGCTGGAAACGGATCGAGCAGGCACGTAGTTTGTTTGGCCCTACTGACCATCTGTGTTAGATTATCAAGGGACAAATCATTGAAACTGGAGAATGTTTTTGAACAACCGCCGACACGGTCCATACCTAACACCTCCACATCTTTGATATAGGAGGAGGATACAGAGCGTTCTTTTAAAATTTAATTCCTGATTAGTTGAATCTTTTTATTAAAAAATTCCATAATGTCGTTAGCAGAATAAGTGCAACTATTTGGGTTAAGTTGTTGTCTGGTAAATTTTGCCACTGTGTCAAACAAAAAATTCGGATTATTCTTATGTTTAACAATAATCTTGGAGAAAAACGAGACTAAATAAGAACAATGGAAGACAGAAAAAAGATAGAGGGACAAACGTGTGATTGCGCTACCAAAATAAAGACAGAAAAAACAGTTGCTTAGGTTTATGGATGATAGAAGGTTCAATACAGTAGGGTGACTGGGTGTTTTTCTTCAGTCCGTCATCACACTTATTTATACTACTTGTGTCTCTTGTCTTGTCCCTCGGTGGGAGGAGTGCGGTTGCGCTGTGAGTAATATGTTTACATCCGTAAGCTGCTGCAGAAAACAAGAATGCCCCAACAACAAAGAAAAAAAACTGTCTTTGAAAACCAGCATGACCATGTGACTGTAAAACTGATCTGTTCAACTTTATCTTGCAGACATCTTAAACAATAAAAACATGACTCAGCCCACAGACTCCAAGAATCCCTCGCCACCTCAAGTCAATAAGAGTGTGTTGGAATGTCAAGTGTGCAAGAAGACCTTTGGCCGTTATTACCAACTCAAGAAGCATTCGGAAACCCACAGAGAGCATCTGAGTTGCATCCTGTGTCCCAAAGTTTTCCAGTGTAATGCTACACTACAGCGCCACATTCAGAGTCATAAGAAGAAGTGTCCTTCCTTTCCGTGTCCAATATGCGAAAAGAGCTTCAAGAGCAAAAAGATGTTAAAGTTGCACGAGTTGATGCACGGCAACGATGTCCTTGGTAAGCTTCAAAACAAGATAAAATACACTAATCAACAACATGACAATCAAGTTTCACATGTTTTGGTAAGGTGACACTTGATTGGTCATTGTCATTTTTAAAATGGCGACTCACTGAGTTTGGATTAGACAGAGTGAATTCTTCTTTTTATATATATATATATATATATATATATATATATATATATATATTGAAAATAAAGTGTCTTTGAATGATTGTAAAAAAACAAACATGTAAAAAGACAATAGGTGGCTTTAGGATTCAACAAAATTAAAATACTCTATTTCCTGGAGGATAAAATGGACCGAAAAAAAGCAAATTTGCCAATAATTTAAAATGGGATTTATAATCCAGTGGGCTTTATAGACAGAGGATCTTGTAAAATAAATACAGTAATCCCTCGGTTATCGCGGTTAATGGGGACCAAAATCACCCGCGAAAAGTGAAAATCCGTGAAATAGCGACACCCCTTCAAAAATGCTTTAAAAAAAATATATATATATATTATTTTATTATTTTTATTTTTTTAAACCCGGTTAATGGGGACCAAAACCACCCGCGAAAAGTGAAAATCCGCAAAGTAGCGACGTCCCTTCAAAAAAATTCGTACAAATATAGACTCAAGTGTGCATAGCATAGCAAATATTTGTATTCAAGGCTCTGTCAAGTGGGCCGCGTTTGACTTCAGATTTTTTTTTTATGTACCTTTCCAAAGAATCAAGTGCAATTGCGTGTCCACGAGACTAGGGAGCAGTGGCGCCGTCATTGGCAGTGTTTTGTTTCAATTTAACCTCCAATAAGTGCAAAGAGTATGAGCATTTTGCATGAAGTGTAGAAACGAAGTGGAGCAGACCCCCAAGTGACCCCATGAAAAAAATAACAAAACAAGGAAAGGAAGGGGAAAAAAAAGGAAACAAAAGAGAGAAGTTTGGATGTTGAATAGCACTATTCGGGTAGAAACCAACCTGGTGTTCTTGATTTTTTTTTTTACTGTAGATAGAATGTAAGGCAACTGGGCATTATTTTAATTGAAGAGAATTCCCCTAAAGACACACCAAGCTATACTTAGCACCATGAGATAGACTTTGGTCTCGGTTCGATGATGGTGAAGGCCATTAGATTTGTGAAGAAGAAACTGTATTCTTACAGGGCGGCATTAGCTCAGGGGGTAGAGCAATTGTCTTGGGGTCGCAGGTTCAATTCCCAGCTCCTCCGTGTTATACGTCGAAGTGTCCTTGGGCAAGACCCCCAATAAGCAGGTAGGCGCCTTGCATGGCTTACGCCCTATTGGTGTGTGATCGTGTGAATGGGTAAGTGTGAAGCACATTGTAAAGTGCTTTGGGAGGTCGTCATTGACTTGAAAAGCGCTATATAAATGCAGACCATTTACCATTTACTCCACTACATTAGCCTACATTAAACCCATTACTAAGTAACTAAAATCTCAGAGCCCTATGCTTGTTTTTTTTCTCCGGTGAGAGTCACTGTGCGGCCCAAGCCCCGCTCCTTTTAAATGGGCAGCGTCACATACCAAGCAGGTGGCTGTTTTAAAGCAAACCGACGGGTGTGTGATTGGACATGGAGCCCAAAAGTAAAAAGAGAAAAATAACTACACAGAAAGCAAACTTAAACTGTATGAATGTGATTTTGTTTGCTTTGCCTTTTCAAAAGGTTGCTATTTTATTTTTAAAGATGCATACTAATTTTTATTGCACTAATTTATGTTAGCCAAATAAGGGGCACATTTATGCACCTTTGTTGTTGTTGTTTCTAATCATTGAAATCAAAATGTGTTAATTGGCCGTTATCAAAACAATTAAAGATTCTGTAAAATATAATTGAACTTGAGGCATTATCATACAACAGTGTAGTCACGTCATTCTCCACAGGTTGGGCTGCATTCAACATAGTCATTTTGGTAGTAGGCCAATATAAATACATAAAGCATGTGTTGCTTTCATTACAAGGCTTTTTTTTTTCGGTTCCTGACAGATTTGTTTTTTTGGGCGAGTCCAATATAGCTCTTTCAACATATTGCTGTGCCCACTTCAGGGCTAGCTTGTTGTTCTGCCTCCAGAGCCTGTTGAAAAAAGTAGAAAGGCTTTAAATGTGCTGGTTTGTTGGATCCCCTCAACCACTAGGGTCGTAGGGGCTCCATTTCTTGTGATGTGTCTTGGGCAAGTACGGCCTAGTGGCACCTGTCCCTCTGCAGGCCAACATAGTTTTCCCCCTGGTCTTGAACCGGGGACATTTCGCATGTTAGGCAAATGTGCTAATCACTGCACTAATGTGCTATTTGTGCTGAACTGATTTCTTTGAATATACTGTTGTAATTTAATTGTTTATCAAAGTACTTAAAATTTACCTTGATTATTTTAGACCATTTTGAAATGTTGATTGGATGGATTTGAATGATCATCTGATTAATTGTTGGTTTAAAAAAATCAATTATAAGACGATGCTACAGTTAGTCAGTATTTGGGTAGTTTTTTCACCCAGTACTTTTTGTTTTACTCAAGTAACTGTGTGCCTGACTACTTATTACTTCTACATGAGTCATTTTATTCTGAAGTAACAAGACTTTCACTTGAGTATAATTTTTGGCTACTCTACTGACCTCTGGGCGTCACGCTCTCCCACCTGACTGGCCGGCCTCCTGGGGCCTGGTTGTCAAGGCTACCAGGAAGGATCCTCTGTTTCGAAAATGCGAGATAACCCCACACCCCCACTTCACGCGGTTGTTACTTCTAGGATTTTGCCTATCATAGGAACATAACCCCCGCAATAAACGAGGGATTACTGTATCAGGGAATATGTACTCTTTTACTTAAAGGAAGCAATATGTTACTCATACAATGAACTGTGTTTTGTCTGTTGTTTTTTCTCAAAACCAAGTTTCACGTAGTAAGCCGTTCACCTGCGAAACGTGCGGAGCCGGATTCACGATGCAGCAGAACCTCAAGCGTCACACACGCATCCACACGGGCGAGCGACCGTTCAAGTGCAACGTGTGTGGCATCAGCTTCGTCCAGGACAAGCTGAAGGCTCACATGCTGCTCCACGGCGCCTCTAAATCCTTTATGTGCGACCTGTGTGGCAAGACCTTCCTGTACAACTGGCAGTTAAAGAAGCACCAGAAGGTGCACCAGGAAGGCGCTGAGGTCCCTACGCAGGCCGGGCATCGGAAGACGTGGGCACGGAGAAACCGAACCGTCATCTTTAAACGCGACAGGTGACCAATTTGTTTCTGGGGATGGGTATCTTTTGCATTTGCAACGGTACTTATCCAAGTTTCTGTACCTGTGAACTGGGACTTGCGGGTACTATGAATATATTGCTGTAGTTTTCTCATGTTCCTTGTGGCAATATTAACGAAATAAATGTTCATGAATTAGAAGAACACTCCCCACCTAATCCGCTTGGCTTTTATCTCTGCAACTGCAGCGAGCTGCAGTTCGTGACATTGTTACACTAGTGTTTGTACAATGCTGTGTTCAAATTCGCCATTGAAAATTGCCAACTCTTCTACTTAACGATAATCAACGCTAAGAAAGTCGTGATACGGAAGCAAATCTTGGTACCATCTGATTTCATGTAGTTCGATGCCAGGATATACTGATGTAAATCGGTACCAAATGTACCGTTTTCGTTTGCTCATCCCTAACTGCCGTAGATTATATTTTCTGCGCATTTGCATATGGCTTACTTACAGTTAAATACGCGCTATTTGATCATTTCAAGGGTGTTTGTTCTCTTAACCACAGTTTTTTAACCAGTGTATTATTAATATATATTAATTATGAAAAGTAAAAATCTTCCACGTAATTTAGCATTCTTATTTTAATAAGAAAATAACAGAAAAAAGTTAGAACCTAGTAAAAAAGCTCTGCCCATTTTGAGTATTATTTTTGTCATAAAAAAAATACAGTGAAATTTGAAAAAAAGGTTAAAGTAGGGCAAAATCCCAAATTGCAGCAAAATATTAAACCAATGTGAAAAACCTGTGTTACTGCATGAGTCACGATGATCACAAAAAAGATAAAAGTATATGATGTAAGTATAAAACATTTATACTGTAGATGAGGCTCTTTAACTCTACCCGGCAGAGTAAAAGCCCACAGTAAACCACACCACCTACATTGCATATTACCGAATCTTATTGCAATATGTATTCTGTGTAGCACTATTTAGTTATTCTATATAACACGCTACAGTGGGCATTTGCACGTCACACTGGGTATTTGTATATTGTATTCTTTTTGCTTTATTATTGTATTGTTCTCAGCTCAGGGATGCTGCTGGAAATGTGAATTTCCCTTCGGGGATGAATAAAGTATCTATCTAACATTATTATTATTAGGAAATGGGAGTGGAGGCGTGGTTGGAGAACGATTTTGTGCTCATCACTGCAGTTATTTGTTAGTGTAGAATGAAAATGGTGAAAGAAAAGGCCTGTTTCAAGTACAGCCCAACACTAACTCATCTCAATAGCCGTACCGCTTATCCTCATTGGGGTCGCGGGGGGGCTGGAGCCGATCCCAGCCATCTCCGGGCAGTGGGCAGGGGACACCCTCAACTGGTTGCCAGCCAATCGCAGGGCACACAGGGACAGGCAACTTATTCGCTCATACACACCTAGGGACAATTTGGACCGGCCAATTCACCTGAAATGCATGTTTTTGGAACGTGGAAGGAAACCGGAGTGCCCGGAGGGAACCCACGCAAGCAGGGGGAGAACATACAAACTCCGCACAGGAAGTCTGGAGCTGGATTTGAACCCACGCAGGAGGTTCCCATGACATGAACTGTGCCGCACAAGCGCTAACCACTGCGCCGCCGTGCTGCCCCAACACTCACTTAAACCCCCAAAAATATAAAAAAAAGGGAGAACATAAAGAGCTTAATTGAGGCTACAATAATGGCTTAAGCCGGGAGATGGCATCGGCGAGTAGAAAAGTTACAATTTTCGTACAGCAGCAAAAACGGCTATAGACATCAAAACTGACAATGGAAATGAATGGAAAAACAACATTCAAATTCTGCTTTTTTTTTTTTTAACAAACTCAACTTTTAACAGGACCACTGTTGAGTATGCACCATTCACCTGCGACACCTGCCAACGTGGGTTCGACACAGAGAAGGCCCTCAAGAAGCATGAGCTGGTCCACGCAAGCGGCTCAACGTACACTTGTGATGTGTGTGGTAAGGCCTTCTTCTACAAGGCCACCTTCGACTACCACATCCGCACGCACTCTGGCGAGCGACCCTACGCCTGCGACGTCTGCGGCAAGACCTTCATCATCCACCACGCGCTCAAAGCACACCGGTTGTGCCACACGGGCGAAAAGCCGCACGTCTGCGAGCAGTGCGGCAAGGCCTTCCGAGTTTACACCAACTACAGGAGGCACCTCAGGATCCACACAGGCGAGAAGCCATACGAGTGCGACGTGTGCGGCGTCAGGTTTCGCCAGCTCGGGCACGTCAAGTTCCACATGCAAGTGCACACAGGGGAGCGCCCTTACGAATGCGCTTCTTGTGGACTCGGTTTTTCAGACTCCAGGCAGATGAAAAGACACACGTGTGCTGGGAAAGAGCTGGAGAATTCTTTGGGAACATCTTGACTCGCAAGAATTTGTTGAAAAAGAAAATAAAGGGACTTTTTGTTTTCATTTTATTGTACAGTAATTTGATAACTTCTTGCCATGCACCAATGTACCACAGCAGTTAGGCCATTGAAATATGTAAAACTACAATTCTGTTTTAACATGTGTTTTATTCCTCCGTGTTTTTGTTAACTATCGGTTAGTAAGAATGTTTGCTGCCAAAATAAAGGCTGGGACAATGGGCAGGTCTTTTAAATGTTATAGATATGGTCATGGTTTTGTACACACTTAAAATAGAGAGGGAAGACTAATGAATTTTAAACTGAGAGAACAGGAGAGGACTGTACCCTAAACCCTCAAGATGCAAACATTCCAAAACTGTTCTAAAGGTCCTCTTCTGAGCCCATTCTTTTTATAAAATCAAAAGCAGAACTGCCCTAAAGTTTGAGGGAATCAAAGAACCCTAACATGATTGGCCAATAGTGACAATAGTGCATAATAGTCACAGTGAGCAATAAAAGTCAAAATAAAGAACAACCCTGGCATCCTATATTAAAACTGAAGGAAGGAGAAAAAACGTATATGTTTTATTTAGAGAATGTTCTAGACACAAATGAGTCACAGACAATGATTGTAGACTGGTCACAATAATGTAGACTAAAGGGGCTTACCACGTTTTTATACTAACAGAATAACGGGGCCAAAACAACACTAAAAATATTGAATTTTTCACTAAATGAAACTGAAAGTACTTGCTCAGTAAACCTGTGCCAAACTGGTTATAGCAAATGTTAATATGACAGTGCTCAAGGCTCACTTCTTGCTACACAACTAAACAAATTGAGAAGTTGTATAATTACAATTACTACCAAATGAAAAAGAAATTATAAATGAAGAAATTATATAATCATGACTAAATATAGGCAGTGACATTTCAATATTACAGAACACATTTCAAACTCACGGCCCTCCACATCATTTTATGTGGGCCGCGAGACAATGCTGAGAGGCACAAGAGAAAATTGAGCTTTTATCGTGTCATACAATGACTTGCTGTTTTAAGTTCGTACCCTGGAACTCACCAAAGCCAGGTGTTACTCACAAAACACCCACTTGTGCTAAAATAGCTTTGATCAACAAGAGAACATTGAGGAAACCTATCCCAGTGTTTTCCTCAAAATAATGTCATGGACAAGCTTTTTGAGCAATAGAAAATAAATCCAAAATAAAAAAAACGCACCTTGGTCCATTTGCAGAAGTTTAAAGAAGTTTTAGCTCCTTTTTGTAATAGATATAAAATCTAACAGTGAAGTTCCCATATTCAGGTAAACATTTTCAATAAAAAGCATAAAGACTTTTATGTCAATCATTTAACTTAGTATTTGTATGCTGTTTTTGTCACTATCCAGTCTGCATTGGTTTCCCCAAGTTAAATAAACAGACGAGGAAATGAATTCAATTGTTGATTTGCGTTTTTTAATGCACAGTTGATAAACACAAGATATTATATATATTATATTATATATATATTATATATATATTACATCAATAATCGTTTTATAATCAAATCTTACACTCCTGAATCTTAATCTAATTGTGAGCCTCTGAAAAGAACCCCAGCCGTCCAGCCAAAGCATACTTTTTATGCCATTAATTTACTCGTCTGGCCCCATGACAATGTTATCTCTACCATGGGGCCCCGAATTAAAATACATGTACTTTGACACCCCTGACCAAAAGCGTTAGGTACCCTCACGATTTCTTTAATTAATTCACAGTACAGGTACAAATAATAATACTCTTGTTGTCACAGTTTTCCTTAAAAATTGGATGTCATTTTACCCCCCAAAAAATCCTTGTCTTTGGGGACTCTAAAGGCTATGATGTCACTTCCGGTTTTGAGGAACTCTCGTCCCTTGGATATGAGTTGACATGATGGAGCTTTGTAACTTTCATCTGCTTATACAGAAGTTTCATACGTATTAAATTTAAAATATATTTCCTGCACACACATAATTTGGTCCACATCAAGACAGCGACAAATGGGGGAGTTTGAGGCTCGAGCCACATCCATTTTGGAGGAAATGGCGAACAAGGCTGTGACCGAGATGTGCAAAGTTGCATTTTCCTCCTTCACGACCCAAGAACTCTTTTGGAACGAAAACGACAATGTTCTGGTGTCAAGTCAAGATATGGTTTGTTTCATAGTTTCATTTCATTTTGCACTTCCTCTCCTGCCCCCCGAAATTTTGAAGTATAATAGTTAGCGTGCTAGCAACTGTAACAGTTCAGTTAGCTAATAAAGGCAAGCTTTAGAAAGTATTATGTGAAACTAAATTGTTTGTATGGTACTGAAAGAGCCAACCTTGCTTCATTTTGACAAGGGAAGAACAACGTAGTGCTTAAGTCTTCGTCTTTGTGTTGACTCAAAATAATGTATTTTAAGCGCAACAAGCGGAATCGTTTTTAAGCTCCAGGTTGTAATATTTGACCACTAGATAGCACTATGTTATCTGTTGTGCCCGAGGGCCAGTTTCACAGAGCACAGCTTGATGCCGGACAAACATGGCGGCAACCTAAGTGTGGATTCCACTGTGTAAATTAAATACAAATTTCTCGACCTATGATTATTTTAGATCAAAATTAACATTGGAATGAAAGTTCATGTATTTTTGCCTAGTATTCAAATCAATGTTTCTTTTTACTGAGTGAAAGTTTTTGTACTCCTGGGAGGCACTAAAGATTACACACTGTCCCTTCAAAATAAGTTCCATTTGAATGCCCCTTTTGGTTAAAGATCGAAGCTGCCTCGGTCACTAACTTCTCTCTGCCAGCCATGCTGTTTTCCAAAGTGGAAAAACCTGTCTCCACTAAATGCTTGAATTTTTTCTAAGACACTCCATCAGAATCCTGAACCAGGTTAGAGATGTTCTGGAATTACCGGTGACCTCTCTTAGGACACCAATCTGCTTCAATCACACGTTCTTACTCTCACAATCAGATAAAGTTTTTCATACCTGGAAAGAGACAAATTTATCTTACTTTGAAAATGTGTACATATATATATATATTGACGGGCAGTTTGCATAGTTCATATTCATACAGTTGCGGGATAAACTAAACTTGCCTCAGTTGCGCAAGCTTCAGAGAATGTTGGGGTCTGAACAAGGATTGTATGTGTTAATGGGAATGATGCAGGAAAATTCAGAAATTAGAAGTTTGAGTTTTCTTCATTTTCCACATGTTGACGTTTTTGAGTTTTCCCTTTCCCTCATGTAGGTTTTAGATCAGGGGATGGTGTAATAATAGTCTGCAGTTTGCAATAATCTGTGGTCTGTGCAACCCTTTGAGACTGTTTGTGATTAAGGGCTATAAAAATACATAAATAAACATTTATCAATACTGTATTGTAATGAATATTTATGCACAATTACTTACAATTGTAAACTGACAATATCATAATGAATGTTCAGTGTGGAACCAGATGTAGCAAAAACTGCTTAACTAGTAAATAAGCGGTGGAAAAAATAACATCGGTAATAAAATAAAAAACAATGTCCTCTTTTGAATGTGTTTTGCGGTCTACGTTTTAATGGAATGTTATGACCCAATCAGGTGATCCAGCTTGCCAACACCTTCATGACTTTGTTGGCCCAAGAGGCAGTTAACAAGATATGCCAACTTTTCAACGAATGTTCGGATGTGCTGCGTTTGCAGGTATGTCACTTTAACATTGCAATGTCACTATGTATTTACAGGAATATAAAAGCAGTAGTGTACATCAGGTCAATTGGCAAATAGCTATATAAATGCAGTAGCCTATTTCACAAATGAGGTTCAACAAGCGCTGAATCTAACCCTGGGTTGCACCACACTAGAGGTAAGATCTTGGGCCCGAACACGGCCCGAAATGTATATAATGTCAATCATTAAGTCAGGCCTGGCTTCTCTCTCGCGTTTATTAATTTATTTCCGTGGAGGATCGGCACAGCATGCAATTACTTTTACTCAAGTAATTATTTGGATGATTACGTTTACTTCTACTTGGGTGATATTATTCTTAAGTAATGGTACTTTTTCTTAAGTTTTACTTTTTCTTAAGTTTTACACTTCGGCACACGTACTTTGGTCCCGAAGTGTGCACTTCACTGCACTTCGTGGTTGTGCATATTTTGGCGCCAAAGTGCACACTTGATTTCAGGGATCAAGCCCGAGGTAAACCCAAAGCGGCACCTCAGCCAAGAACTCACTTCTGTGCCAAAGTACGCACGGGGCCAAAATACAGCTTCGGGTTTACTCCGGGCCTGGTCCCTTAAATCAAGTTTATCAGTTGGGTTGGTTCTTTTTCCCCTGCGGGCTGGTTTGGGTCGGACTGAATTTTTTCAGGCCTGGTTGTAACTTTACACCCCTCAAATATGAGTGCAGATTTTAGCAAGTTACTGTATTTTCACAACCATAGGGTGCACCGTGTTAAAATCCGCAGTCTCTATTGCCGGTTCTATTTCTGTATTTAACTCATACACAGGCCGCACCGCACAATAGGACACAGGTGCACCCTGTTTCAGCGGCCTTACTACAACACAGACAAGCGTACAAGTGTGTGATTTTTAAAATAAAGCGGTAACAAAACTGAGTTTGGTTGTGTTTTTTTAAGTATTGCTTACAAGGTAAAACACAAATAAATACCTGTCTGAGTTCTTCCTCTGTTTGTGAACCATCGATTCATTAATCTTCGATTCTCTAGCGCAAAGGTCAGGGACCCTTTTGACCCAAAGAGCCATAAAAGCAAAACATGTTTTAAAAAGAGATTGAGAGATCCACATCATATATTTTCAGACAAAATTGAAAAAACTGCCAAACACACTCTCTAGACAAAAGCTAATTCTTCAGCACATTTTATTTTACTGTGTGGCATTTGATGATTTAAGCAAATGTATGAAATGATAATAATCCCAAATCCTGTGTCCCAAATCAATGTAAATATGCCATTTACAATTTGTCATCCAGCTTCAATTAAGAGTGTTGAGGCATTTTTTTTCCATGAAATTTGTCCTTAATAACGGTTTCAAAACAATGTGGCTGCAAAGTTCTTTTGTAAAAATGTCACAAATTACTGCAAATAATAAGCATAATGTCATTTTCACTTTCAGTGTGGACTGCACTGAACGAGAGAGAGAGAGAGAGAGAGAGAGAGAGAAGGAAGTGCCTTGCGCTGTGTGCAGGGATACTCTTTGTGATTAAGGGCTATACAAATAAAAAAAAATGACTGTACTGCTCACCCAATCAAAGTCGTTTGCCAGCGTTTTTATTTATCAGTTTAAATGGTTTCTTATCAAACTTCTGCATTAAGTTGCTTCGGCTTTATATGGACCAAAATCGAGATGAAATCACTTTACTTTAGAATGCCACAGAGAGATGTGCAATAGTTACATTTTATTTGGGACCCTTATGCACTCATGAAATGAGCCTTATATGGCTCCCGAGCGATAGGTTCCCTACCCCTGCTCTAGCGGCTGCTCTGTTTTCATGTTCTTCCGTGTAGCGCAGAAATCAACACACCAGGGCGAACAAACACAGGGAAAGTATTCAATGGAGGGAAAGTGACTTTTAGATTTAATTTATAAAGAGGGGATAACTCTGTTTAGACCGGAGGACAATAACTTTTAAATTGCTAGATACGCTACGGCGTTTGCAACCATAATAATGGACGCATGTGATGCCATGTGTCCTCTTCTGTGCAAGCAGGACAATGGTGACCTACACACAGGAGATGCTTAGAAGTCGTATTTAGTTGGAAATGTGAACAATCTCACAAAAACATCGTATTTCACCCAAAAATCGTAATTGAGCATTAAGCTCTGCAGTGTAAACTGCAGCCTCATAGTGTCCTCAGCCACGTCCACCGCTTTAGATCGCACACTGGGATCACCCTACGACAGGTTGCGCTGCACAATTTAAAGAAAATCTGTGACTTTTATGTGGGCTTTTTAGTCCTGAAAATGTGGTTAATAAAATCTGTATTGTATTGCCCTGATTCTCGCCCCTCCAAAAGAGTAACCATGGAAACGACTTAGAAATGATAACACGATTAACAAGTGTTTTAAAGTCTATTTGTCAACATCTTCTCCCATCCTTCTCATCTTCACATTCCTTCCCAGAAGCCATTTTGCAAGTGATTTATCTTGAATATGTGTGTGCAGGTGACGCAGGCAGAGGCACAGCTGGAGGACTTGAAGATGAAGCTGGACGGGGCGGAGACTTCCCTGGCTATGATGTTGCAAAATGCGTTCACCATGGCAGTGGAAGAGCAGGAGAATGAGCAGGTAGTGGTCGGATTAGTGAACACGTCGGGGGAAGAGGCAAATACCTCAGGTATCCAGCAATTTGTTATTAACGTCACTTTTCTGTATAATATTGTGAACACTGAAGCGTTGCTATATTTATTATATGTTATGCCTGTAATTTTGGATGACAAACTTCGACTCATTTTTTTAATCTTAAATTGGTGTGGACATTTTTCCCTACGATAAACAAGGGCTCACTGTACATAATATTAAGTGTAAATGTGCTGTACAAAATGTTGTGAGGAGCACAAACTAGCTTGCTGCTAACAATTTGACATGATTTGCGTTAACAGCTGTGTCCTGCGTGGCTGAAAACTCATCCATCTTTCTACAACCTTCAGAGGTACTCCAGACCACCTGTCACATCAGAAATGTTTTCAGCGGAAAATGCATATTCAAATCAAATTAAAAATGTCCTCATCTCAAGGAATAAGTATTCAAAACTATGTGAGAGGTCCAAATTATTCACACAGTTAAGTTGTACAACAAACACAAAAGTACACTATTTACAGTACTTGTTAATTATTCTCAGTAATTTTGACCCCATTAGTTGGGTCGAAATGGAGACTTCTTGTTTAAATTCAAGTAAATCATTTCCATTTAACATCACTGTAAAGGTCTTACACACAAATTTTTCACTGTTTTCTAATCAAGATGTGGTAAAACAATCTTTTTTTTTTTTGCAGTTACTATATGATTTTATTATGCTTATATTGAAGTAATAGCTTAGTACAGTTTTTAAAAAAGTATGTTCACACTGGTAAATCGTATCAAACCGTAGCATTTAAGACCTCCATTTTTAAGTCAAAAGGTGTTCAAAGACAATATCATCCCTTAAAAGAAACCTGTTAATTCAAGTGCCCATAAAATGGCACTAATGAACCCTAATATTTCATTCTGAATTAAGTGTTCATTTGAAAATGCATTTGTTTGAAATTAATATTAATGTAGGTACATTTAGATTGAACCTTTTTACTCCAATTTGTGAAGGTTGTATGAAGTTTTTTTTTTTTCACTATTTATTGTGATTTGTCGTCATTCAAATCTATGGAAAAGGATCCATGAACACTGATCTATATTTGTTTGTCAGGCTGCACAGACACAGGAAACCGTTGTTGACCAGACAGTATGTTATATCGCCCTGGAAAATAATGGGGTTCTGGAAGACCACTGTGATCTAAGCTATCAGGTAGGCAATCATATCAGATCTATCGTTCAATTCATTCTATTCTTTATCCATTTACTTCTGTTAAGAAATAATGCATTACAATAAAAGACTGTCACATTTTTGCAAACTTTCTGTGGGCTGAAGCCAGTTGTAGATGCTGACGACATCAGCCACAAGGACCAAGCCCCACATGTAACTCCTGCTCCAAAACAGCGCAAACCTCGTTCCAAGGTCAAGACTTTTATGTGCTCACTGTGCGGGAGCACTTTCCCCCTCAAACGAAGCCTCAATGTGCACATGCGGAAGCACACAAGTCAGCAGAGGAGTCAGTATTGTATTTGTGCTTTTCCTACATGTAAAATGGGGATGGGTAGGAAAAAAAACTTATTTTGGGGGTATTGACCAGGGGCGATACAAGGTTCTGAGCTTTGAGGGTGCTGAGCACCTGGATCAGGGGTTGGCAAACTACAGCGTGCGGGCCACATGCGGCCCGTCAGGGTTGTTCGTCTGACCGGCCCAAAAGAAATTTGTCAATATAGAATGAAGATATATATATATATATATATATTATATATATATATAATATTATATACAATGGCAAATATAATACTAGTAAAAAAAGCTTTTTTGTTTTTTATTTGGGTGCCAGCTTTGTCCCCATTGTTCTTTTGTGTGTCGGCAACAAAAATACTACAAAAGTAAATATTAAATTTAGTTCTTAAAAACTGGAACCTGACATATTATTTTGTCTTAATTATGATAAACATAAAAAATACTATTGAAATACTACTGCAGTAATACAACGACACAAGGTTACTATTACAGAGATATTACAACAGACATACTACAAAAATACAACTACAGTGATATTAAAAAAATACTACTCAAGCCTCATGCGCTCTGTAGCCTGAACACTGATTATGGTAAAAAGTAAGATAAAAGAATATAAAAATATAGAAAGGCTCTTTGAACTCAGTTGGGCATTGTCAACGCATACATAGTAGAGAAACAATTTCATTTAAACACCTTAAATTAGGCACCCAACCTTTAAAGTCAAAGAGTATATACGTTGTTTGGGACACCCTATATTTATTGCCGCAGCAAAAGAAAAGAAGTTAAAATTAGCACTTACCCGTCACGACTGGTATTAATTCAGATGTACTAAGAATTGGAACAGTCATGGTTCAAATGTGAATGGCACCCATCCCTAATTCAAAACATTGTATGTTTGAAAAGTTTTAAACTTTGTCAATGAAAAGAAAAAACTAAGTTAATAAAACTTCCTGTTTTCTGCAGGCAAGCACGCTCACACGTGCGACGTGTGCGGCAAAGGGTTTACACTGAAGCAAATCCTACTGAGCCACCAACGAAATCACAATGAGGAGCGTCCCTTTAAGTGCACGCTGTGCACCAAGAGCTTTTACAGAGCCAACGGCCTGAAAATGCACATGCGCTTACACACGTCCCACCGCTCAGACAAAAGTGAGCACCGTTGCCATTACTGCAACAGAACCTTCAATCACCGATGTAATCTGCAGCGACACGTGCGAATCCACACGGGCGAAAAGCCTTTCAGCTGCAAAACATGCGGTAAGCGCTTCACCCAGTCTGTGACCCTCAAAAGCCATGAGAAAACTCACACTGGGGAGCGGCTTTTCAATTGTGAGAGCTGTGGTAAGACTTTCAACAGGAAGGGGGTGCTGAAGGCGCACACTGAAAACGCCTCCACGCCATGTGTGGCCTGTGGTGTGGTGGTGGCCTGCACTGATGGAATGAGGGAGCATCTAGAAACGCACGTTGAGGCCGTACCCTGCATTTGTGTCTTGTGCGGCCACATGTTAGACACGGCGGCAGAGTTACGTTCACACCAGCAGAAGCACCTCGTGGCCAACCGGGCGCATGGTTGCAGCTACTGCGGCAAGAGGTTCAGGTCAGCTGCTTACCTGAAGATCCACATCAAGTGGCACAGTGGAATCAAACCTTTTGCCTGCGACATCTGCAACCGCCGCTTCTTCCTGAAAAGCAGGCTCAAGCAGCACATGGTACACTTATTGTTTTGTTGTCACTAAACAGTGTTTCTTATTGACTTTGGTGAAAGCTTGGTGGTAGGACAGTCTAGGAGTGTCTCGCGGCATGCTCAACGTGAAGAAAATTGTGCACATTTTTAATTCAAACGCATCAATTTTGTGCATTTTTTTAGCAAAATCAAAAACCTTGATTTATGATGAATGTGTGCCCTTGTAAACTATTGAATCATAAATACACTAGTTATGAAAGGCAATGGCCAAAGCAAACAAGTAGCACCCGCACCGCAAAGCATCGTAGATGAAACGGGAATCGAACGCAAAAAAAATCTGCTTGTCATCTAATTAGACTCAAATTAACGAGTGTTGTTCCGATGCCGTACTATTTTATGGTCTCATATGGGCATGTAAACAGAACAAATTACCATTACGTAATTAAATGTAATACTCATCAGTGATTTGGTAAATTACATTATCAAATATTTAAACTGCTGCTTTTGTGATTGCTGCTATGCCAGGATGCCTGTTCTTTAATGGCTTACAGGAATTGTTTGTAATGTCCAAGCAAATTTTTCTAATTGCGGCGCCGCATTTTTACACTGTTGAAAACGCCGGAAGTGCGTAAAGCCCTGGCCAGGTTTTCTGCGCGAAATGCTCGGCGTTTAACTGTTTTTTTTCTGGCCGCCAAGTTGAATAACGTTTATCTTTGTCAATACGTGAAGCTCTTCAATGTTAGATTTTAACCAGCCATCTAATCACAGTGCAGGCAGGATGGAACAAACACCATAAACAACTGAATGTAATCTTTGTATTTTTTGAAAAAGATACATAGCACAAATACACACCATGGCCTGTGTTTACTTTTATAATGAGAAATTTAAATGTGATTTTTATTAACTTTGAATTCGCAAAAATTTGAAAATATATTTTTAATAATACAAGGAAATGAGACTCTAGTGGGACCAATCAAACCCTGGACTCATGCCGGAATCTTCCTACATGCGACCCTGTCCTCCTTCAAATCCGCACTCAAAACTCACCTCTTCAGACTTGCCTTTTCTTGACCATCTGCCTCACAAAATGCCCGTTTTTACTATAATGTGTTTCATTTGGTATTTGCTTGTTTAACTCTTGCTTTACTCTCGCTTTATTGTTGTGTCCTACTTTATGTACATGGGTATCCTGAAAGGCACTTTGAAATACAATGTATTATTATTCCATAATAATGTGTACTTATTGCCACCTTGGGGGTCCTTGTTTAGGATGTAACACATTTCTTTTTTTACAGGAAGTGCACAATTTTGAGCAATCATTCTGTGACATCTGTGGCAAGTTTTTCAAAAACTTGCACGTGTTGAAACTCCACCAGCGCTCCCACCAAAAGGTAACTTTTTGAAAGATTACTGCAAAGGTTATTTTAACTATATCCTAATGCAGTGTTTTTTCAACCAGTGTGCCCGGGCACATTAGTGCACCGTGAGACTTTGTCTTTTGTGGGTTTTTTCCTTTTGTATAGTAATTATTTGCTCAAAAGATTGTTCAAGGAAATATATTTAACAACATTGTATTTAGAAAGCTGTTTAAAATTTAAAATTGCTCGGTGAAAATAATAAAGTAAAAATCTGTGTCAAACATTTGCTAATTTACATTTTCATTTTCTTACTTTACTAATGAAAAACAACAGAAAAGAAAGAACATAGTAAAAAAAACATTGTTCCACTGGGAGATACTTAAAATCAGCAAAAAAAATAATTTGTCATTCTGCAAAAACAAGATCATATATAGTAACACTATTTGTTTTTTAAGGCATGGTATGCTCCATTGTTTGATCATGAGACAATACACAAAGTATGAATATGTGTACGTTCTATTGGCAAACTTTTTTAAGCAAGTGTTTATTGCAGCCATTGTAAGCTACCTCTTCCTCTAGATTTAAAAAAAAACCATAATCGATGGTATATATTGTGCTGCTCTCAATATCTGCCTCATTTAAGGAATTACAATGGATGTAAGTAGAAGAATGCCTGCACAATTTGCTAAATATATTTGCTGGAGATGCTCAATTGTGCACCGGTAGGTAATTGCTGTACTGTATGATTGGGAAACCGCCTCAACTACTGTTCATTAAGTGGACAACAATACTGTATATTGTGTGTATAACGTTAAACAGGTTAAAATTGTAGTGATATGCAAAATTTCTGCAAACTGTTACCAAAATGAAAAACCTTTTTTACTTCCTGAGCCACAGTGACCACAGATAATGAGAAAAAACCCAAACTCTTGTCAGGAATTAATGTCAAAAAATTTTGACGGACTGTGTATCCCGACATTTAAAAAAAAAAAGTGTGCCTTGCCTCAAAAAAGGTTGAGAAACGCTGTCCTTATGTGATAAATACCACAATATCCTGTCACAATATCATTGCCACCATATTTCTCACAAATTTATATAAATAGGGATTTTGTCGAAATGAATAGGGGGAAAAATGATATTGGGTTTGATGTGACAATTGACTGGGTCACGTTACATATTATTTTCTTGTGCCCCTTTTTAATTGGAGGCACCTAGTTATTAATGGTTATATCAGTGGTGGGCAAACTACATCGTGCTGTTAACATGCTGCATGTCATTCTAAATTGGGCCTGCAAAATGTTAAAAATGTAATAAGAAAATGGTTTAAAAAGTACTTCTAATATGTAAATGTTTTATTGGGTGCTACTCTTTTCTACAGTGGCCCCAGCATTCAAATAGCTGGTTACAATTTTCTTTACTTGCTGTCAAGATATTTACTAAATTGAAATAAAACTTCTGATTTAGCCTTGTTGCAATTGGAGTTTTTAGTTGCATATTGTCAAATGATATGCTTTATTACTTTGAATGTTTTTAATATTTATAGATTAAAAAATAGATATACATCTTTTAACTGTATTTAACTCCCACATGTGCTTCATGAGGTCATACACCACAACACTGTCGCTGGTTTATACCAGCTGCCTCGTCTCAATTTTTGTCACTCATAATGCTTAATTTGAGCTGAGGAAAAAAAGAAAAAAAAACTGTTATACCAGTTTTTAATCCAAATTAGTGTTGAGCATTGTACACAAATAATAATAATAATAATAATTTCCTTGTATTGTCATTCTGTGTAACAATGTACACAGAACGAAATGTCGATACTGTTACTCCAACTGCTCACATTCCCCATCCACAAGCAGTCGTCAACTCCAACCCTCCAACTCCCCGCCCCTTAATGAGTCAAATATTGGTGAACTATGTAAACTTTTTGATTTCCTTTTCAGGTAACACACACCTGCGAAGTTTGCGGCAAAAACTTTAGACACGCTCCGAACCTGATCCGTCACCGTCGCATCCACACGGGCGAAAAGCAATATGTCTGCGACGTGTGCGGCTACTGCTTCAATCAAAGCAACAGTCTCAAAGCACACCAGCGTATCCACACCGGCAACAAGAAGTACGTGTGCGACCAGTGCGGAAAAGGCTCAAACGACAAAAGGTCCTTCAACAATCACAAATGCTTCTAAGTGGCTGCCTCCAATGGTTTTGGTGGAATTTACTGATTTAAATGGAAACTCTTAACTAAAGGGAAGTATCCCTTGTTTAGTTCATGAATCTAATAGCTTTGTATTGCTTCTTGACATTCCTGGGGAAGTCCACAAAGTTAATCATATTTGTAATGCGTTACTGTATCATTATGGAAATAAACTGTTTGTGCGCCTTTAAAAGGCAGGGTCTGCTCCATAGTTTGATCATGAGACAATATACAAAAAAAGAATATGTGTATGTACTACTGGCAATGTTTTTAAGCCATTATTGTGTACATTGCAGCCATTTGAAGCTACCGCTTACTCTACATTTTTTTTAAAAAACATAATTGACAGCGCCACATTTAAGGAATTACAATGGATGTAGGTAGAGGAATACCGGTACAATTTGCTAAAAATATCTGCTGGAGATGCTTCATTGTGTACGTAATGGCTGTACTGTATGATTGGCAAACCGTCTCACCTACTGTTAAGTGGACCACAAAACTATATTGAAGTTAAAGATGACTACTGCATACTGTACTTGTCAACTTCAGACAAATACTTCCCTTATTAATGATTGCAATTTCCCATATTAAGCGATTATAAACTTTACAAACACAATGCGGCACCTATTTACTCACAGCAAGACAGACTATGTAGAACAAAAACAAAAAAAGCTTGTCCAAACAAGTTAATTTTATCTTTAACAAATAAACAAAACATTTCCTTCAAGATCTTTGTTAGTTACAGTGGGACCTCGGTTATCGCGGTTAATGGGGACCAAAACAACCCGCGATAAGTGAAAATCCTCGAAGTTGCGGCGCACCTAAAAAAATTATTCATATAAATATATATATATATATTTTTTTTTTAATTATTATTTTTTTATTATTATTTTTTAGACCCGGTTAATGGGGACCAAAACCACCCGCGAAAAGTGAAAATCTGTGAAGTAGCGACGCCCCTTTAAAAATGCAATTAATTTAATTTAATTTTTTAATTATTTTATTCTATTATTATTTTTAGACCTGCGAAGCGCTGAACCCGCAAACGTGGAACCACGAAGTAGTGACGCCCCTTAAAAAATGCTTTTTTTTTTTTCTTTTTTTCTTTTTTATTCTATTATCATTATTATTTAGACCTCCGAACGTGGAACCACAAAGGAGCGACGCCCCTTCAAAAATGCTTAAAAAAATTATATATATATATATATATATATATATATTTTTTTTTTTTTTTTTTAATTATTATTATTATTTTTTAGACCTGCGAAGCTCTGAATCCACGAACATGGAACCACAAAGTAGCGACGCCCCTTCAAAAATGCTTTAAAAAAATGATTTTTTTTTTTCCTTTTTTTAATTATTATTATTTTTTAGGCCCGCAAAGCTCTGAACCCGCGAACGTCGAAGCGCGAAGTAGCGAGGTCCCACTTTATTTGCCCACTTCCAGTAAATTTAGTGTAGCTTATATATGTAGAGATTAGAGCGGAAATAGGCATGACTAGATCGGTCTTGACAACAAAACAGATCCCTACAAAGATTGTTATACGGTGTACACAATTTGCAATGCTCATAAAACATCAAATGAGAGGAAAACATATAAGTCTACTTGTATAATACGTTCGAAACTGGGCCTGATCAGTTAAATAAATATGTTCTCTTGAATGCCCATCTGTGAACGTTTTTTTTTATCTTCAATTTAAAGACTCAATAAACAAAAGCATGCAATACTTTTTTTATTACAGCATTGTTTTGTAAAAAGAAATCACATTAAGTTTTTGTGAAAACTTTGTTTAATTACCCTAAATGTAAACAATTTTTCCAAATAGCTTCGGGTGCTGTCGGGAATTTGAAAATGTTCTACTTGTTGGCACTATCTTTTGACTTAAGTCATCATTGCAACCTCTGTCAAGCTGCTTTTGTAGCGCGTGCAAGAACGTGCATTTCTTAGACACACTCAAATAAACTTCTTTTTTCATCCTTTTTGGGGTTTGGGTTGGCATTTGGACTGTACTTGAAACGTCCCTTTTACCATTTTCATGCTTTACTCACAGAAAACTTTGAGCACAAGCATAAATCCCTCTCCACCCTTCTCCCCCTTTTCTGTTCCTAATGTGTTGCAAGCTCCAAACAGTTCTGATTAAAGCAGATGAGCGCAATAGGAAAAAATATGAAGGCTCTTTGACTTGACTAGTTGGGCATTGTTAACACGTGCTCAAGAGAATATTCTAATTTCAACTTTTTAAGGCCACCTCAAACGATGCACCCCACCTTAAAAGGTAATAAATGATCCCAACAAGAGTAACAAATCAGGGCTGCATGGCAGTTAGCGCGTGTGCGGCACAGTTCTGAGGTCATGAGACCGACCCTCCTGTGTGGAGTTTGCATTTTCTCCCCGTACTTGGGTGGGTTTCCTCCGGGCACTCTGGTTTCCTCCCACAATCCTAAAACATGCATGTGAGGTTAATTGGCCGGTCCAATAGGTGTGAATACTACACGTAGCCAAAATACAATACAACATTATTTATATCTGTACATTCAAGGAAACTGTGGGGGTCAGATGCATCGACATTTCGTTCTGTATACACGTGTACTAGAATGACAATAAAGTAGATCTGAATCTGAATCTGAATCTGAATGAGCGAGCGAATTGTCTGTCCCTGTGTCACCTGTGACTGGCTGGCAACCATAGCCCAAAGACAGCTGGGATGGGCTCCAGCACCCCCGCGACCCTACTGAGAATAAGCAGTGCAGATAATGGATGGATGGAGTGACAAATCAGTTAAACGTCTTATTTTATTTTGAAAGTTTTGCCGGAAACAAGGTAGCATTATTAGAACGTTGAGTGCTACTCGTGACACGATGACTCCCTATAAAATCCTTTTGAATACAAGTAATTCATTTGGAGTAAATTATATTATATTTAATCAATTATAATCCGCAGTGTAATTATTTTAAACAAGACTGTTTTGGACAAAACACGAGTGAGCGAACGTCACTTCCGGTGAGAGTTAGCGCCGGTTCTTCGTGTACTGTATAACGTTTTAATTGTAGCGTGTAGCGTTAGTCTTTTACGTTTTTCTTCAAATAATTCGTCTTTAATCTGCTTTGAAAACACCAAATGGGGGACTTCGAATCACGAGCGACATCCATTTTGGAACAAATGGCGAACCGAGTTGTAATGGAAATAAGCAACACTGTTGTTGATTGCAACACAACGGAGGAAACTGCCACGGGCGACTGCGCTTCATTTTCCTTGACTCAAAAGGTATCAAATGTAAACTGATACGGTACTTTTTTATTCTCTCATTAACCTGCCCCGCCCTTTCTGAGTGAACATAGATATAGAATAGCTAGTTCGCTAGCTTCTACCGTAGCATCCACGTTTTCGCCATTGTCGAAAACGAAACAGTTGGCCACTTCCTGTGTTGATATTTTGAAGTCGGTGCAAAGCTTACATTTGTTAAAAGTCTTACTGAGTTGTTATTTTATATTATCTTTGACAACGTTGGTTCCTCTTTTTTGAATATATTTGTTAGTCTCACATTTTTACAAGTTCATCAACCTCTAGTCACGTGACATTGTATTTAAAAAATATGGACGATATTGTGTAAATATCAAAATCTCAATGACTGCTGACCCAGTAATTTCCAATATTGTCCAGTGCTCATTTAGATTTTAAAATCGTTTTGATTAAGCTTTTCTTAAGAAGAGTTGCTTCATATCCCTACAAATACAATAACCATTTTTGCAATTGATCTGAGAGATTATCATGCTAATATGTTGGAAACAAAACAATAGACCCAGGGTTGGCAACCCAAAATGCTAAGAGCCAAAGAAAAAAAAAAAAATTGAAAACCACAAAAATTAAAAGCTTTTGATAAACCTTAAAGTAAGGCAACACATACTTAGATACTGTATACATCTATATTAACCTGAAAATGTTACGAATGTTTGCGCAATATTCTTGCTTCTACATAAACCATATGCCATTCCCCCTTCTGAGCAGACTCTCTTCACTTGGTCTATCCTACTCCCCCCTCCAATGGTTTTACTCGTACCTCTCTGGCCGCACTCAAATTCGTTCAACTCAAGTTCTTCTCCTCTGACCCCTCTCCAGTCTCCCCAGGTGTGCCCCAGGGCTCTGTCCTGGGAACCCTCCTCTTTTTAACCTACATTCTCCTGCTTTGCCATATTTTCAGGAAATTCAATATTTCCATCCACTGCGCCGCCGATTGCACCCAGCTTTTCCTTCCCTGCAAACCCAACTCGATACCCCCACCACCTGACCTCAACTCTTGCCTTTCTGAAATACTGTAAAATCATGGTTCACAGTCAACTTCCTAAACTGAACAGCAATAAAACGGAACTACTTCTCATTAGCACGCTGTAGTTTGCACAATTTCTCCTTCCTCTTATTTTATTCTTGCTTTATCGTTGTGTCCTACTCATATGTAAAGCGACCTTGGGTGTCCTGAAAGGCGCTTCGAAATCCAATGTATTATTAATATTATTGTTATTTAATTTTCCATTATCAGACATTTTTGAAAAAGAACCAGGGACCCACTAGGGGGTGCCCAGGAGAAGCATATAGCTCCCGAACAGCTTGTTGCTGGCCCCTGGAACCTATCCCAACAAAACCCTATTTCATGTTCGGTCTTTACCGTCCTGTGCAAAATGTTCAGAAAATATTTTTTTCAAATTGCTTTTAGCTTAAACTTAAAAAAATTTGATTTGTCGCTTCAGTCCTGTAGTCACCAATTTTTCTGAAGCAAGTGAGTACTTTTTTGTTATTGAATACAGTGGGACCTCGCTACTTCGCGGTTCCACGTTCGCGGGTTCAGAGCTTTGTGGGTCTAAAAAAATAATAATAATAAAATAAAATAATTAAATATATATATATACTTATATTTTTTTTTAAGCATTTTTCTTCGCAGCTTTTCACTTTTCGCGGGTGGTTTTGGTCCCCATTAACCGGGTCTAAAAAAATAATACTAATAAAATAAAGTATATATGTATATATATATATATATATATATATATATATATATATATATATATATATATATTTATTTATTTATTTTTTAAGCATTTTTGAAGGGGCGTCGCTACTTCGCGGATTTTCACTTTTCGCGGGTGGTTTTGGTCCCCATTAACCGCGTTAACCGAGGGTTACTGTAGTACAAAGGGTGATCTCTCAGTTCTAAAATAAAAAATTACCATGTCTTTACCATGTTCATCTTATGTTATCACCATGTTGTAATTATCAGAAGCAGGGCTACAATAGGCTCAAATAAAACATTATTTGTAAAGCTCTTTTGAGGCAATGGATTGCAACTTAAGATGCTGTATAAAAGTATTCAATGTACAATAAGAAAATATAATCCACTCCTTTTTTTCCCAACCACCAACCCAGAATACCCAATACACAGACACACCCAGTGGATAAAATTAGTAAAAATCAAAATAAGAAATTATCATAAAGAAGTAAACTCCTAAAACATCTGTCTTGTACCAGGGCACTGAGTGATGTAAATTATGGCCATGTTTAAAAATTACATTTGGAAGAATTGAATGTGTGTTCGAAGACACTGATCATGTCAAAAATTTCTCATGCCAGTTGGAAATCACATTTTCTGTAAAATCACAATGGCCTGTTACTATTTTAAGGACTGGTCCCTGGAATACTCAGGTGTGCTTATGAGGCTACGTACTGCCCGCTTGTACTACGTTAGTTACCCCTGTGTTAGCCTAACCTCACTTTAAAAATCTTTGCAAAACAAATGTACACCTCCAAATATAATAATCATGCACAAGTTGTTTTTTTTAATATTGAGCACCATCTTTGAGTGACTGAAATTAAAATCTCAAATTGCATTAACAAAAAAAACAATTACCTTATCAACATGGTGGATTAATCTTATTAGTTTCATTTGTTGCCAAACCCATTTTCAGAGTCTTGTTCCAAAAACCCTGTCTCAAGCTACTTATACAATGTATACTTGCATTTGGCAATTAACAATTTTATAAACTGGTTGTTCTCCATCAGGTGGTTCATCATGCCAACATCATCATGACGTTTCTGGCTCAAGAGGCAGCCGACAACATTTGCCATCTTTACAGCGAATGTTCATCTCTGCTTCGCTTGCAAGTACGTTACTTGAATATTTCAAAATGTCACTAATGTTATATTAGTTAGCACCACCTTCATTTGTTACTACTGCATGGATTCAAAACACTGTGTATTGAGTTATGTAGGTACCTCTTAATTCGAGCACCTCCAAACACGGGAATTTCGGAGAACAGTTTTTGAGCAGTCCCAGAGGCTACTACTAGAGTCCGCTCGAAACCGGTCAAGCCATGTCATGTTTATTTCTATAGCCCTTAATCACACGAAGTCTTAAAGGGCTGTACGAACTACGGACTGTTACAGACGACAGACTGTTATTACACCATCCGTTTATCTAAAATCTACATAAGCGCAAGGAAAAACTCAAAACCTCGGTTCACCGCTTTTCACTGCTCAATGCCAGCATCAGCTTGTCCAGTTTGCGCATGCAAATTTAAAGTTGCAGCAATTTTAATTATAAGTATACTGTAAGAACTTACATATCATCAACAGTTTTATGATCTCATATCTGTCAACCTACACCATTTTTATCCTTATTGATGATTGCAATTCTTCCTTGTTAAGCGATAAAAAAAACCTTACAACACAAAATGACATCTACTCAAGGCAAGACACTGCGCTTTCTTTGATTTCCCCGACCCATCCCACAAATAGCATCAAATTCACTGAAGACAAAACCGTGGTCGGACTCATCTCAGGGAAGAAGAGTCAGACTAAAGGAATGAGGTCAAAAGACTAACGGTGTGGTGTGTAGTGAACAACCTCCCACTGAACATCACTAAACAAAGGAGATAATCCTGGACTTGGAATGGCAAAGGGGAACCAGCCCCGCTTCACATCACCGGGGACAGTGTGGAAGGGGTACAGTCAAGATGATTCTTGGGTGTGCTGATCTCCAGGACCTCTCCTAGCTGGCTAACACTACGGTGGTGATAAAGCAGGCCCAGCAGGAACTTCACTTCCTGGGTGCTGGAAATATGTGGAAATATATGTTCGACTGGGCGCCACCAAAACACACCGCAGGAAATGGTGCCCCTACAATCCTAGTGGTTAAGGGATCAAACCAACCAACTATACTTTGCCAACTGGAGTGGAACCTTGATTTCATTGTATTAACTTGTGGCAACCCGGGGAAGCAAAAGCTATGTTTTAGACCAGGGGTGGCGAACACGTGGCTCCAGAGCCGCATGCGGCTCTTTGCCAATAAGAATGCGGCTCTTTGCTTCATCATATTTTCTATATACTCCCGCTCTTTGCCTTGGTTCATATTTAGTTTTTTTGTGTGTATTGAGGATGTACACTTTCCACAAAATCAACACAAGAAAAATACTGTAAGGAGAGGAGTGTGGTATGGAAAACAATATGTTTTTAATTGTGTGTGTTTGTGTGTGTCTGTCTGTCATGGCAGGTCAGCGCGTGGTGTGGCTCTTTGACTCTCACAGTTAAAAATCTCGGCTCTTTGTGTCAAACTTGTTTGCTACCCCTGGCTTGTACAGGGGTACAGTACAAAAATGGGCTATATGTAAAGGCGTCTAATCTTAGTCGACTCTGAAAATACACAAACAAGAAGTCAGTTTTCTAGTTTTGAACAAAGAACGGTTTAATAACAATCATGGGGCGATAGGGGGTTGATGTCCGCAAAATCAAAGGTTCTTTTTCAAAACGTAGGTAGGTTTTCTGTGGCCGGTGGAGCCTTTACAAGGGTCCTTTTGTCTCCCCTTCCTGAGGTGAGAACACCTTAGTCTGAAAAACAAGTTAACTGTCAGTAATGATTCAAGGAAGTCTTCAAGGACACCCAAAAGCGGGGGTTCCGCCTTATCTTCATGACAAACAGAATCGGGTTCCTCTTCTTACTCTTGGAAAAAAAGAGTCGGTCAGTGGCCGCTTATCCCACAGGCTTGGAGAGTCTGGCGTTCTCACTCACCAGCCTGGTGATCTCTTTCCCTCTGGGCAGCGTAAGCATCCGTAGGCAATTAGTGGATTGGCCTCTAGTGGGACCACTTTTAGGAGCCAATTGATTACAGGGCATGCTCGCGGTTCATGAATCCCTTAACTGCATGGGTTAAGGGAAGGTCCTTCAACAATCACAAATGTATCCAGAGTTGGCCAACGAGGGGCCAACTCTGGATGGCCTCCTCCACCGTTGACGGTCCCTGGCCTGCTCTTGGGTCGTGGCAAAGCTGGCACCAGTCCATTCCTTAATGTTGTCGCCCCAGTTCTTTTTCAGGCTTCCTCTCCTCCTGCCTCGTTAGACTGTGCCCTTGAGAATGATCTTGGTATGTTCTGATGATCTTGTGACGTGACCATACCACTGAGGTCTGCACACAGTTGACAACTGTTCAACAGGGCATTTACTGGGAGGTAAAGGTGGTTTACAACCTCGCCCAATAGAAGAGGTTGCATCTGCCCGCCCAGTACAGCCTGACCTAGGGGATGGGACTTTGGGTTGCCACAAACACATTGATGATAAAGTTGACTCTAATTCTGAAGACGGACTGTGAGGAATACTGCAACAATATAAGCAATCTATAATGACGTTGTCGTCTGCTACGAGTAACAAAGACGATCCGGACAGGAGCCAAAGAGAGAAAAACAAGACGGTCTTTAAAAAATAAATCCTGTACAAAATTGTTAGAAGGCATATACAATTTAAAATGGTTAAAAATATATAAAATAAGTGAAAACCATATAAGTTGACATGTATGCGATCTCCATGACTCCTCATTGCACCAGTGTCTCTCCCACACCTTCCTATTTAACCCGTGGACACATTCGTCAGGGCGCTCTTCATAAAATTTTATTTCGTAAATATCTTATTTATCTTATGACTGTAAGTTTTATGTTTGATTACTATCTGAAAGGGTTCTAAATGATCAGAAAGATGTGTTTTATAGCAGTTTAGGGTTCCCCTGAATACTTTTGAGAGGACAGCAGCAGACCAATTAGTTTTTTTCTTATTTCATATAGGGAAAATTTGCTTGTTACACGAGTTATTCGAGCTACGAACATGATCCTGGAACAAATTAAGCTCGTATGAAGAGTTACCACTGTATTTGACAGTTTCTTGTGTGTGATTTTGTAATTATCCTACAGATATCAGTTTGTGTTACACTGGTAATGAACATTTATCTTTTGTATGAACATCATTTTGGCCTTTGTGCAGGTAATGCAAGGAGAAATGCAGTTGGAAGAACTGAAGAGGAAGTTAAACCTTGCGGAAACAGCACTCAGTGTGTTGATGGCAAATGCTCAAGTCATAGTAGAACATGCGGTGAATGAGCAGGAAACAAACAGAGATGTCGACCCATCTGAAGAGGACGTGCATGGCTTAGGTGAACTCCAGTTCTTCATCATCATTGACATAATTTTAAGATGTTGATGATTTATCATCATGGTGTTCTTCTAGTAGGATCTAATACAGCGTAAAAGTTGCTTTTAAAGAAATGCCAAACATTTTTCTCAATCGTGTCTGCAGTTCCTGAGATCGTCAAAGAGCCAGCTGTTGTTAACTTCACTGTAAAGGTACTTCAAATCACCTACATCATGTTGACTTGGTCTTGCAAGTGTATGTAAGTAGCATTGAAGGGACAGTGTGTGATATTAAATCTCTAGATTCCCCTGTATTGTGTAGTGCAGCCAAAAACGAGTGTTAAAAAGCACAAGGAAGAATACAAACTAGAGACTCAAAGTGACCAAACCGCAACATTTTTCCTCTCATTACCTTTTGTAAAGGTTTTGTTTTTTGGTACCTGCAGAAGCAAGATAACAGACAATCTTTTCAGCTCCCCTAGGTGAGGTTCGTGTTATTTCAATTAAATGCAACTTTCTTGTCCTACCACTATTTAAAAAAACGTGTCTTTATATGCTAGTTAATAAGTTTAAGAGTAGACACGGAGGATGAGGAGAGCCCATCTGCCCCGACCTTCCCTCATCGCATTCTACAGGGGCACCATAGAGAGTATCCTGACCAGCTGTATCTCTGTGTGGTGTGGAGGCTGCAGCGCTACCGACTGGGGTAGTGTGAGGAGGGTAACGAGGACAGCAGAGAAAATAATCGGGACTACACTTCCCTCCATTCAGGACATTGGCCAGAAGCGCTGCCTATCCCATGCTAAGAACATTATCGGGGACCCCTCTCACCCCCATCATGGACTGTTCACTCTGCTAGCCTCCGGGAAGAGGTACTGCAGTGTGCGGTGCAGGACCACCAGGTTCCGCAGTAGTCTAGTCCCCCTGGCCATTAGACTGTTAAATGGTCAATCTAACATATAGTTAACCTAAATCTAAACGGCTGCTAATCTGACTTTTTGCACTACTGGCAGTTCTTTATAGCTTGCCACTCCTTGCACATTTGCTCTCTGCACTATTGTACTTACAGCGTTATTGTTACAGTGTTAATGTTACTGTTTACCTGACTTGTTAACCTGACTGCCCATTTTGCACATCTGGTTAGCTACTCCTCTTGCACTATCGGCACTATGGTAAAATACTATACGTAGCCTTAATACAATACAACTTTTACTTATATCTGTACATTCAAGGAAACTCTGCGGGTCAGATGTATCGACATTTCGTTCTGTATACACGTGTACTAGAATGACAATAAAGTAGATCTGAATCTGAATCTGAGAAGGAATTCAATTTGAACTTGCAAGAGAACGGGGAAGAGAGCCCAACATCAGATAAGAAATTCCAACCTGTTGATAAGGCCTTCCCCCGAGCCATTTATTTCAATTAAATCTCGTATTTTACAAAAGCAAATCTGCCTGAAAGGGTGTAGAAATCAAACAAGAGATACTCAATTGGCTGTTAGTGATAATGATGTCAAGTCATGTTTATTTGTATAGCCCTTAATAACAAAAAGTCTCAAAGGGCCGCACAGACCACAGACTACTATTACACCATCCCCTGATCCAAAACCTACATGAGGGCAAGGAAAAACTTAAAAACCTCAACATGAGGAAAAGGAAGAAACCTTGAGAAGGGACCGCACATGAGGTAATCCCCCTTCCAGGATGACCATGTTGCAAAAACAAATACACAGATATTGTCAACATGAAATATAGATCATTCATAAGCTGTAGAATAGAAGTGTGTTTTAAGCCTAGATTTAAACAGTTCACAATAGTCAAAACAACAAACACTAAATAATAATAGCCAAAATAATTAACTGGCAACCCATGCAATCTCCTTTGCAGGACTCCAATATTAACCTCCTCAATAATTCATGTATTTTTACTTATTATTTAAATTAATATTGTTTTCTTTAAAGCCCGAGTGTGTAATATTTGACCGCTAGAGAGCACTGTTGTCTGAACGAAAACCAGTGCCAAATGATCAATACATTTAGCTAGACCGGACAAACAGGGCAGCGACTACTACGTATGGATTCCGTTATGTAATAAAAGTAAAAACATTTCGAGATTTTTTTTAATGAACATTAGTATGATAGTTCATGTGTTTTTTTTTCGTTTTGTTTTACTGACTGAGAATATTTTGTACTGCTGGGAGCCACTGAATATTGCACACTGTTCCTTTAAAGGAATGTAGTGTTGTTTACCACTAAGAGGTTCTAAATGATACACACTGTCCCTTTAAATATCAAAATATCAGCGGGAATTTAAGACCAAAGTGTCCTAAATTTTATTGACGTAAAGTTCATATATTGTTGTGTTTGGGCACAGTCAAGTAGACTTTAAAAAGTCCTGAGACACCTTCAATTGAATTCCCATAGTTAAATGAATTCTTTTTTTTTAACTTATGGAGAAACTGTTTGTGTTAGTATTTTTAATATGTTCTAATTTATATTACAGTAGGCGTTATAATTGATCATTTTTGGCAGTGCTCTATAAGCCCTATGCAAAATGTAACCCGATGTTGCCATTTCCATTCCGGTGGAAAATATTTTTCTACTTCTGTGCTTTTTTGTGTTGTGATAATGTCAGTTGATAATGTTAGTTGTAATTGCTGTGGTCCAATTTTAGGGATAAAACAATAATGTAACAGCATGATATTTTAAGTCATTGTAAAACCACTAGTCCTCATAAGGTTCTTGGATACCCTATTGCGAAATGAGAGTTTCCGAAATTTGGGATGGAAATGGCCTACTTTAACCATTGAAGACATACTAAAGCGCTTTAAGATGTACTTTACATCGACCTATTCACACACCGATAGAGGAGTCAAGGCGCCTACCTGCTTATTGGGGGCCTAAGGGGTTTAGTGTCTTGCCCAATGACACTTCAGCATTTATTTCGAAAGAGGCAGGATTTAAACCTGCATCCTCTTGGTTTAAAAACGAGCACTCTACTGCCTGAGCACATATTTTTAGAGTAAGACTCAAATTTCAAGTAGTCATCTTTGCCAATACTACATACTGATTCATGAAACATCTCATCCCCAAATTAACAAATGACTATAAAAGAAAAGAGGGATTTCAAGTCATTATTATGGCTTAATTTATTTATTAATTTATTTGGGTATTTGTGTATTGTATTCTTTTTGCTTTATTATTGTTTTGTTCTCCAGCACAGGGATGCTGCTGGAAGTGTGAATTTCCCTGCAGGGATGAATAAAGTATCTATCTATCTATCTATCTATCTATCTATCTATCTATCTATCTATCTATCTATCTATCTATCTATCTCTCTCTCTCTCTCTCTCTCTCTCTCTCTCTCTCTCTCTCTCTCTCTCTCTCTCTATCTCTCTCTCTATCTCTCTATCTAAATCATTTTAACAGTCATTTGTTGTTCCATTGAGGAATGATCACATGGTTTGAATCACGATATACGCTTTAGAGTTTTACTGCTCAAGAGAATTCTTTCTGATGATGTTGAACAATGTTTACATTGTTGTGGGGTCATTTTTTGTAACAGGATGAGGAGCCTCCAGGGCTGTCAAATGACGGCTTTGTTGACCAGACGTTGTGTGGGTCCCCCCAACAGGGAGAGCACCCGCACCTCAGCGATCACGACGAAGACTTCCTGGTCAGGACACAACTCGTGTCATTTCAATTCAAACGGATTAGAAAATAATTAAATACAATAGTTTTATTTCTGTCCATGTTTGTTCAAAAGAACAAATGAAATTTAAATCTATGATATTTTTTTTTGTCCAGACAAAAAAAAAAAACGTGTTTTCTTATTTTACTTCGATTGATCAGCATTTTTGCCTTATTTCTTTAATCCGAATACAAGGATAAAATAATTTCAAAATGAACAACTTTATGAAACAATTGAGAAGGCAGGAAGGAAAAAAAGGGCGGACAGCAAAAAGCTGGAGATCCCGCCCAATTGACAGTCTAAACATGGGGGCCAGATCAGACCTGCTTAGGGTTTTTATACGACCCGCATGACAACACTTCGATAAGCGCAAGAGAAAAGGGGAGCTGCAATTTTAAATATGTCCACAAGCTTTTTTCTGCCTTTGTCCCTCCATTTTCATTTCTTTCTTCCCGTCTTTTATCAGTCTTCTTCTCTCTCTATCCTTTTTCTCTCTCATTTTCTGTTTCTTCCTGTTTTCTTTTTTCTCTTTTTCTTTCCCTCATTGTCTCTTTTATCTCTTTCTTTCTCTCTCTCTCTCTGTATCCTTCTCTTTCCCTCTCTTTCTCCCTTTTATTTTCTCTCTCAATCATTCTTTCTCTCATTCTTTTTAATCTACTTGTCCAACCCTCATAAGAAAGTATTTTCTACCATGTGGCTCTTGGTGCTAAGATAAATTTAACACCCCTGATCTAAACACTTCATACAATAATGTAGTATTCCATGAAAAAAAGGAATCATATTTTATCATTGTTGAATACCGTACATAATACTTGACCACTAAATGGCACTGTATTATCTAAGGCAAAAGAAAAACAGTGCCAAAAGAGCACAGCGTAGCAGCTAGATGCCAGACAAACATGGCGGCGACTGCTAGGTATGGATCCCACTATGTGAAAGAAATACACATTCCTCCACCTATGAATATTTCTAAACATTAACATTGAGATGATAGTTCATGGATTTGCCAATTATTCAAATCAATGTTTTTCTTTTACTGAATTGAGTTTTTTTGGTACCACTGGGAGCCACCAAATATTACACACCTTTAACACAGTCTGACGACAGATAATTATAAGAAAAGATAAATTAATGATTTTATGGCTTAATATGAAGTCGGATAAAAATGTAAAGATTATCACACAAAAACAATTTTGATATAAGCACGTAACATTTTGTTGTTGTTTTTTCCCATAGTTTTTCTCCTCTTTCATTTTTTAATTTGTTCTACATCTTTTGCTCTTTGAATATTATGTGAAATAAAAACCTTGTCGTAAAACCTGGGAATCACTAAAATGGGAAGACAACTTAACATTTTCAAGATTTTAATATTTGCATGTACATTGAAAAACATAGACAGAAATAATCCAGATGAATGATTTGTAGAATTATTTTAAATGGAAATAACGACATTGTTCTGACCCTTCTTTCAAGCGGCAGGATTTGGAGGATAAAGATGAAACGGACGATATTGACACCAGCAGTGATGTCGTCCATGTTGGGAAACCGAGCAGCAAGTTCTTCAGCAAGCGGCAGAGCAGAAACCGCTTGGGATTGCTGAACCGGGACAGGAACTTCTCTTGTTCAATTTGCGGACACACGTTTTCACTGAGGAACAGCCTCAACGCGCATATGCGTCAGCACACAGGTCTGGGCTTTTTTTTGGTATAGACCCTTTCAGAGCCTACAGACGTCACAGTTGAAGCTGGAAGCAACAGAATGCTTGCGCTGGTCAGAAGTAAGAGGAAAAGAAACCTATTGTAGCTGCGAGTTGTCCGCATGTTGTTTGTTTGTGTGCCAGAATCGGAGCGCAACATTAGTGATCGTGAATTGGAGTTTTACAGCGGACAATCTTGAGCAATGATTGGTATCTTGTCATTTTCTTAGCTTCAGCTCCCTGTTAGCACGTAGCCTAAATGCCCCCCTAAAAACAATAAATACATAAAAAATTTAATGTATCCAATAGATTACTTTGATTGTATGCAGGATTATTTGCAATGCGTACCTGTTTTTATTTTCGACCCACGCAGTTTTTACAAGGGTAAGCATTTATAATAATAATAATAATAATTTCCTTTGTATTGTCATTCTTTGTAACAATGTACACAGAACAAAAGGTCGATACACCTGACCCGTTGTAGCGGGTCGATGCAGCCGCAGCCAGAGGGCGCCGCCATTATACCAATTAGGTATGTCTCGGTCGAGGCGCGAACCAGCGACCTCCCAGTCTCAAAGCGGGCACACTACCATCTAGGCTACTGAGCTGGTTTAGGCTACACGCTAAAAGTTAGTTGAAGCTGAGTAAATAAAAAGGTATTTTGCCGATACAAACAATAATATGGACTCGTTAGCAACAGTAAACATTTAATTGTGCGCTGCAGACCTGTACTTTTTTATTTTGATTTGACAACAGCTTTCTTTTCCTCAGTCTTCTGACCAGCGCATGTATTCTTTTTCCTTCAGGTTAAGCACCATCCACCGAATAGGTAACAATGTTTACAAACAAATAAAGGGGCTATGACTGAAATACAGGTTTAATGCCGCTATTTATCAGACCAAAATCCTTTTTAACTGTTCTTGGCCCAATGATACCATCAATTTCTATTCCAAAATTGAAAATGTTGAATGACATGAAATAACAACTAGTTTCTGAGTAAAATGTATTAATCCTGATAAAATATTTTCTTTGAACCTCTTAAATCGTCTGCAATTTCCCCTTATTATTTCTGGTTCTTGATCATAAAAGAGGGTAGTTGATATTAGTATCTTTCGTTGATGTGAGTACTTAGGTCATCGATATGTTATATTCTTAAGGCGGCACTGCAGCTGGGTGGTTAGCGTGCAGCCCCACGGTGCGGAGGTCCAGGGTTATTCCAGCTACCCCAGCCTCCCTGTGAGCAATTTGCATGTTCTCGCTGTGCCTGAGTGTGTTTCCTCCGGGCACTCTGATTTCCTCCCACATTCCAAAGACATGCATGTCAGTTTAATTGGCCTAAATTGTTCTTAGGTGTGACTGAGCGAGTTAGTTGTCTGTACATAGAAAACCAAATTTAGGCTAACCCCAACCGAACCCTACCTTAGAGGTAAGCTTAGGCTTGAAAAAAATCCATCCCAGCCCGCGGGTATTAAAGCCCGAACCAGCCAGAGCACAACAAATCACCTTGATTTGAGGGACCAAGGCTGTAGAACAAAGAATAAAGACGGGTAGATAATTAAAAGAAAAACGTGGGCGCCTGGCCCAAACCCAGTCGTAATGATTGCCATTTTAGACGCGATCCGAATTTCGGGTCAGGCTAGGGTTTAAGATCTTGCCTCTACTTTACCTCCGGCAGCCCCCAAGTCAATTGAGTTTGCGACCCCTAATTAATTGATTTGAGAAATATACTTCCACTGTCGGTGTTTTTCAGGCGAACGAGCTCATACGTGCGATGTGTGCGGCAAGGGTTTCGCTCTCAAGCAAACTCTACTGGACCATCAAAGAATGCACAACAATGAGCGCCCTTTTAAATGCACCCTCTGTGACAAGAGTTTCTACCAAGCTTGCAGCCTCAAAATGCACCAGCGTTTGCACGTGGCTCCCCGCCAGCGCGTTCACCGCTGCCCCGATTGCACCAAAACTTTCAACACTCTCGGCAACCTGCGACGCCACCAGCGAGTCCACACGGGCGAGAAACCGTACAAATGCAACACGTGCGATAAGAGCTTCAACCAGGATGGCACGCTCAAAAGTCACATGAGGATTCACACGGGGGAGCGTCCATACATCTGCTCGAACTGCGGGAAGACGTTCAACCAGAAGAGCCATCTTGAGGCGCACAACGACACTTCCTTGCTGCCCTGCTTGGTTTGCGGCAGCATCAGTGGATGCATTTTGGCGTTGCGAAAGCACCAGAAATCGCACGCACATGACTTCCCATGCTTGTGCAAACTTTGCAGCGTCCCGTTGTCATCGGCTGCAGATCTGTGCAGGCACCAGCAGTCGAATCACTCGGCCGGGAGCAAAAATATCTGCGCCACTTGCGGGAAGATCTTCATGACGACGAGTTCCCTGAGGATACATGCACAGATCCACACCGGAATCAAACCCTACTCATGCAATGTTTGCCATCGTTCATTCTCGCAGGGGAGCAGCCTCAAGACACACATGGTACTTTTTTGTTTACAATTTCAAAAAAATCCCCCCAAAAGGTATTTTCGATCTTAACTCATTCAATGCCAGACGTTTATTCCAAATAATATGAGCCGGTGCCAGCCAATTTTTGCTATTTTGACTTATTTATTTATTTATTCATTCTCAGGGGCAGTAACACTTGCAAACAGCAGATGAAAAACCTTTTTTGTAAATCCCTATTTTTTGGGGAGGTAAGGTTTGTTGTCTGAAGATTTGAAAAGTTCCCAGTTGAAAAAAATATTTTAACGTCTAATTGTTAGCTCTAAAACAAAGACTTACAGGCTCAGAGACTCTTCCTAGGGCCATCACCGCCCTAAACAAGCGCACAAGACTGAGAAATATATATCTTGCCTAAATGTATAAAATGTGTATTCATATATTATTTATCGACTTATTTTGAATTATGTAGCTATCAAATGTTTTTGCACTATTTTGTATTGCACTATTGTTCTGATGCATTTAGACCAATTTCTAAGCACTACCTTGTAAATCTATTTTAAGTGTACATGACATGTTTATCCCAGAGTGCCATGTCTAATCTCATTGTAAACAATGTTCACTCCGTCGTTATCAATAACTACAGTATATAGACAATTCTAATTCTAAAAAGGGTTGTCTATTAGAGTAAAAATCGATTATTTGTCGATCAAATGATAAGTTCTGCACATCTGTCAAGAATTGAAAAGAAAAATCCAATACTGTTTGATGGCAAGATCAAATCAAATTCCTTTCTCCTGCTTTGGTTAGGCGTTGCACACCGGCGAGAAGCGGTTCCACTGCCAGATTTGCGACAAACGCTTCAACAACTTGGGCAACCTGACCCGGCATCGCCGCATCCACACGGGGGAGAAGCCGTACATCTGCGACGTCTGCGGTCGCAGTTTCAACCAGAGCAGCAGCCTCAAGTCCCACCAGCAGGTCCACACGGGGCTCAAGAAGTTCATCTGCGAGCATTGCGGAAAGAGCTTTGGCTACAGGAGGAACCTCAGCAACCACAAGTGCCTCTACTGATCACTGCTACACTACTTCAACTCGAAGAATTGAATGACTGCATACACTGTAGGAATGTGTTCTTTACCCAATATTAACATTTATATTTTTGTTCAATACTTTTTTGATTTCTCAGATTAAAGCAACACCATCTTCTACTGAACTGCAGATAGCAGTCGTGTGCAAAACATCTGTATAGACTGAGTTCAGGTACAGTGCATTGTAGCCAATTTGGGTGGTCAAGAAATAATTTGAGCACATGCTTTTTTTTTAGATATTCTTAACAAGAAATCGGATGAAAAACTGTTTAGCTAATCTAAAGCAGGGTGTCTCAAACTCAATTGAGTTGGGGGCCGCTGAAGCTAGTGTCCGGCTGTTGTTGGGACAAATGGGGTTTTCCACAAAAACAGGGCTGATAAAAACACTGCTGTTCTTAACGCCGGTGTTTTATATTTGTCCACTAAATGTCGCTGTTGTGTATTGGGACCAAAATGAGTACAAGGAAGACTACAAACTTAGATCACATTTTCTTTCCATTTTTACCCAGCTTTCACGAAGAAAGGCAAAAATTAAGGGAAAAATATAAAAAAGATTTTAAAGGAGTAAAACAGATACGGAAGAAGAAATAAGAAAAGGGCAAAAAAGGCAAATGGGAATAAAAAGGAAAGTAGGGAAAAAGAAAGCAAAAAAGGAAAATGGAGAAAAAGAAAGAAAAAAGTATAAAAGATTGGAATCAAAGAAAAAAGGACAAAAACGAAATTATTCTTTTTTTTTTTCTTGACTTTTGCTTATTATCTTCTTTTTTTTCCTCTTTCCTTTTTTGTCTTTTTTGCGTTTTATTTTTTTCAAAAGTATTAAAAGGTGTTTTGGTCACTTTGAGGCCCTGTATTATGTCTTCTGTTGTGCTTTTAGCACTCGTTTCCGGTGGCACGACAGAATGTAGGGACACCTAGTGGGACAATATTACAAACTGTCCCTCTAACTTTTATATTAAGAAGTATCATCCTGGGGGCCGCGAGTTTTTGATAGTTCAACATACTTCAATCAAGACACACACTCCCAGGTTTAACGAAATTTCTTTACTAATCATCTACAAAGGATACCTGGCTTAAACAATAAAAAATGATAAGACAAAGAGAGATAGATGCTGGGCTCTTGACTGGCACCATTCGTATAGAAAAAACAACATTGTCTTAAGTTGTACTGTAAATTTAACTTAAGGCAACTGGGCGTCAATGTATTTTGATAGAATTCCCCAAAGGCACACCAATCCATACCTGGCAACAATTGATGAACTTTGTTTTTGGTATGATGATAGTGGAGGCCAGGTCCGATGTTCTTGGCGGGAGAGTTGCAGTCCTCTAGTCTGTAGGCCCGGTTTGACCCAAAATCACTGCAGGGCATTGAAGCTGGTTCTTGGCTGGCCTGTCCTTTGGGGGTCAGGAGGTAGCGCGCTCGTCTTGGGATCAAGCGATTGCAGTTCGAATCCCGGCTCCTCCTTGTTACATGTCGAAGTGTCCTTGGGTAAGACACTGAACCCCTAATACCCCCAATAAGCAGGTTAGCGCCTCACATGGCTGCACGGCCGCTATTGGGAAATGTGATGCACAATGTAAAGCGCTTTGGGAAGTCTTGACTTGAAAAGCGCTATATAAATGCAGATCATTTCCTTTCTTTGTCCCAGGGGCCTTTCCTGCCAGCATAGCTTAGCGGCCCTACACAGAAGAAGCATGCAGGTTTGACTTTTAAGGTAGCTGCCTAAAAAAACGGAACTTTTTGATTGCCTCCTGGAAAAGGACCTCGTCCCTTGCTCCTTGCTTGCACGCTCGTTGGGTCAGAACTTATTGGTCTCTTATTAAGCTGGACTCACTGGCCTCAATAAAACTGGATTGCGGGGTATGGGGCATTCCGCTACCACAGAGCTTCTGACGGCCTCCTTGGAGGTCGACAAGGCAACCCAGAATGTCCTTTGTTCCCACAGACGGTACAGGATCACACCAACCCTCACCCAGGTGAGATTACACAATACAATTCAATTACTTCAATTCAAGCATAGTATTCAATAATCATGTTCTGACATTGTTTATCATTTTTTTATACATTACAAAACAGAATGCTGACCCAACATTCAATGTCCTACAGTATCCATGTAAACTCCAAACGGCATACCACCAAGAATATATTATGAAACATTGATAATCCTGTTTCAAATTTCTGTCACCACATGCCACTAGCGGAGAGTATATAAAGAGTTCATCAACCTTTTTTTAAGCGTTAAATCTTTTTTTTTTTACATATTAGTGCATAGGACTACCAGTGTCAAGTCAATTAATGTTTATTTGTATAGCCCTTAATCACAAGTGTCAACGTGCTGCGCAGACTACTCTTACAACATCCCCTGATCTGAAACCCGCATGAGTGCAAGGAAAAACTCAAAAACCTCGGCAGTCTGGCTGAGCAAGGTTGTGTCTTTTTTTAGAGATCCAAGTCAACAACAAAAAATGTTCTTTTTACCAACGCAAGACGTAGATTGAGCGAGTCACGTAATGGAGTTTTGGTGTGTGACTTTTTCGCCTCATATGTAACGCCAGTCCATAACGGGTAAATTACCAGCAATTTGATTGGACTAAAATAGTGGTTCAAAAACATTAAATGTTTTTGAGATGAATTGTTTGAGGAGTATTTCAGGAGTGACAAGATTGGATAGACTGAGAAATGAAATTGTGAGAGACAGAACTGGAGTAGTCGTGGAACTGAGCAAGTGTGTGGATAAGAGTGTACTTGGTTGGTTTGGACACATGGAGAGGATGGATGAGGAGCGAATGTTGAAGAGGATCTACAGAGCAGAAGTAAATGGAAGGAGACCAAGAGGAAGGTGGCGGTTGACGTGGATGGATGGTGTTATGAGTGCACTGCAGAAAAGAGGTCTAAATATAGTGGAAGCTAGAGCTATTGTTGGTGATAGGAATGAGTGGAGAGATGTTGTGAAAGGATTGTGGGATGTTTGGACACGTTCTAAGGGATGGGCAGGGCACCTGTATGATGCGGCAGGGGTCAAGTGAAAGCTGTCGGGCCTTGCTGTTGAACAGAAGAGTGTGTTGTGTCACCCTGACCCGAGTGACATGGCCGCTTTCTTGTGTCTCGGTTCATCTGGAGGGACGAAAGCGTGACCAACTCGGGTGCCAAGGTTCTTGTTTGGGCATTTGGGTTGGCCATGGTCAATTTCTTGGTGTTTTTTGCCACTTTTTCCTTTTTTCTTTTTTCCTGTTTTTGTTTATGCGTTTGTCTTGCTGTCGGTCACCCCTCTCGAAGGATATAACAAGGGTACATAGATAGATTGACTTTCCTTTCTCCACAGTTTGTTGCCATCCAGGCCTGTCGGTAAGAAAACAAAAAAATTATACAAAATATACCAATAGATGGCAGCAAACTAATGAAATGGGGCACTGAAGCTTGGTTTTATTTTCTATGCCCCATTCAGTGAGTGATAGCCACTGGTTCAATATTTGGCTTGGGGTTTATCATATTTTCTGGTTCTTTTTCCTACTGGCAGCATTCAGTGACCTCAAACAGCAGGGCAATGGATTGATTCACACTGGATTCCTTTTTTAATGATACTGAAAAAGATGGCTTTGCAAGACCCTAAAAAGTGCTTGAATTTGGCCATGTAAAAGCTGCACGTACCCGGTATTTAGGAAAAAGTCTTGGCAGATTTTTTTCTACTACCTTTATCCAAGGTGCGAAGCAACCCTAAGATCTCCCAATTTCTGCTGGATTTATTGATGATTCCACATCAACTTTTTATTCACCCTGTAATTGCTTTAGTCACAGCTGACCTTACATTTCTGCTGCTACATGGAAATATAGATTTTCTGGCCAGTATCGATCACCACACAGCCGGAGTAGCAAACTCACTGCTGTACACTTTGTAAGCTTCTCTAACTGATGAAAGAGCTGCTTTGGACTCTCCTTTGTTTGACTTTTATTTATGTTTTGACGTACGGGCGACAGGCAAAGGATGAGGCCCTGGGTTCGATCTATGAGATCTCGATCAGTGCAGGTAAGAAACCATTACGAGGGCTGAACTTTTTATTTTATAACCATTTTGATATTGGCCTCATAATAGCTATGTGGTAACACTGTCTAATGATGGGAGGTTGGGCCAAATCGGGTTTTCCACCAAAGTCAAGTCACATTTATTTGTATAGCCCTTAATCACAAGATGTCTCAAAGGACTGCACAGGTTACAATTACACCATCCCCTGATCTTAAACCAACATGCGGGCAAGGAAAAACTCAAAACCTCAGAACGTGGAAACAAGAAACCTTGAGAAGGGTTCTCACATGTGGTAATCAACCTTCCGGGATAACCAGTGTGCAATAGATTTAGCATTGGGAAACAGTACACAGAACATATTGGATATCAATAACACACAAAAGTAATCTTTTCAATGCCATAAACAAACATCTTTTTAGACAAAAAATGTCATATTTTTATTGTTTTTTTATGCCCATCATAAACCTAATTTTGTCCAAAAAGGACGTCTTATATTGGGTTGTTAAAGAAATAATAATTCTACTTTGATAATTTCTTCTAAAATAAGGCACACGAAAGTTTTGGGGTTTTTATGCTCACCATGAAAAGAATTTTGTCCAAAAGTGGACGTTGAAACCTGGACTGTTTTAGCCTTTCCAGCAAGGAACAAATTTGGTAAAAATTGTGCCTGCTTCATCCAATGTGATCCAAAGGTAATTTTTATGATGCCTTGAAAAATACATTTTTTTAGTAAAATAATTATTTTACGGAACACTATTTGAATGCTCTTTATCAACACATTGTATTGAGTATTTTTGTATTCTATATCTCTTATTTTATTTTTCAACACAAGGATACTACTACTGGAAATTTGAAGTTCCCTACGGGGATGAATAAAGCATCTATCTATCCATCCATCCATCTCTCTCTCTCTATCTATATATATATCTATCTATCTATGCCCAAAATTCGATTATTTTGAGCATTTCCTATATGGACCAAATTGTGTTTACCTCATCTAATTCGGTCCAAATTCAGACACCCAAAATATTGTCTTTAGAACATTTAGAAAAAAAAAAACTTTGGTTCCAAATTTTGTTTACTATGTCAGATAAGATCCAAATTAGGTTCTAAAAAGGCTGTAAAAAGTTTTTTTCTCCCACTAAAATAAAGACATCAGTTTTGATAAAGACGTTCCACTGTTCTCAACTATGTTTTTTTAAATCACACACACAAAATAAGACCGTAAAAAAACCATTTAAGAATAAATATATAAGTAGGGGGCAGCACGGCGGTGCAGTGGTTAGCGCATGTGCGGCACAGTTCTGAGGTCACAAGATCGAACCTCCTGTGTGGAGTTTGCATGTTCTAATTATCTGCTCATGAAGTAGCACAGTGCATATAATAATTTGATTTGTTTAAAAAAGCGGTTTAAGATTGCACAGTAAAAAATAAAGACATAAAAAAGCACATCTTTCTTTTTTATTTTAAGTATTATTTTCTTCTTTTTATAAACCAATCTATACTTATGAGGTAGGGCAATGAAATGTTTGACATAACTTCCTTTTCAAACATTTTCGACGGACGGTGTGCCTTTGAACTTTTTTATAAATAAAAGTGCACCTTGGTTTTAAAAGGGTTGAAAAACACTGCCTTAAGGCATTGACTTGCGGGGTGATTTCGATTACGAAACGCCATTGAAAGCATCGCCTCCTTGGAATTAATAATTCCCACCGATTCAGAGGCATCCCTGAACGCATCGCGACCATTGTAGGAGGAGGGAGGAGAAGGGAGAGTCATCCCGTCTTCTTCATTTACCGTCATCACAGTGAACATCCGCCGGCTTCTTCGCATCGAGGCCCCGGTACACCAGTGGAAAATGTGGCCCTTGGATATGTTAGCGAGATCATTTCAATTCTAACTCGACTATATCGTAAAGCCTTTGGACAAACGCGGCTAGCTTGCTAGCTTCCTAGCCCCACCGCGGTTTTCTCTCTCCGCGTCAGTGAGGACATTTGCTTCTTAACCTCCAGGATCATCCTGTTAGCGACGCCGTCTGTCCACCGGAATGCGGCGATAGAACCGAAGGGTGGGGTGTCGGTCAGCCCCACCAAAGTCAGGCTTAAACGAGTGGCCGCTGTGTACTGTATTTGGTGGGGGTGTTTTTTTTCTTTCGATGATGCCGAGTTGGCGGAGCTGCGTGGAGCTCACCGGACTCTTTGCCGTGCTGCCTTCAGGGTCCCCCAGAATGAAGAATACATGAAAGAGCTCCCAATCGACCCCTCGGATACGCTGCGTCTGTTGTTATTGACAGCCGGAGGGTGAATTGTTTGTAAAATCCGCACATTGCTTATTTCCCTTCCCCGGACCGAACTGCACTCAGGGACGGGCATGTCTTTATTACGTGCTGCTCTGCCCGGAAACGAGCGGAACCCGGATCATGTAAGTGGACGTAAACAACACACACACACGCACACACAAGTATTAAATGTATGTGACGTTTGGGTTGCCTCCATCATGTCCATTTTGATCTAAGACCCCTCCCATGGGCCGGTCAATATCTAATACTGTTGATGCAAGACCACACAGAAGTGACTCATGTACTCCCTTTAATCCCTTTAAATATCTGCACTGGGGCGCAGACTGTTAGGTAGCCATTGGTCGCACAGACAGAAAAACAAGTTGTCCTATTTTCTGCTCATACCGTATTTATTTGCGTATACACAGATTTGTATAACCCTAAAAAAACTTTGTTTTGTTTGTCTGCGCGTTATGCATACCTGTCAACCTCCACGGCTCCATGCCCGTACAAACTGTCGTATTTTCCTTTAAAAAATACAAAATAATCTTACACCATTTTTTTTCGGAGTGATGCATGATGGTAAATCTCCAGGCGGCAGACGCATGCGCACAGTAACATCAAACCGCTCGCTTCGTTTGCAACGAAAAAAACAATACAGAGATAGAGGATACCGCGGCGAACTCCTTAGACTTGATTGATTTGCCGTTTCGGGATAGTCGGTGTTTACCGGATGGTACCCATAATTGACAAATTTGCGTTTTTCCGTACAGATTTTCTTGTTCGTCGAACACGTCTTAAAATGCATAATATCCGTACCTTGTACGGCAAAAACGTACAGGTTGACAGGTACGGTTATGCACAGGGTTGGGTAGGGTTACTTTAACTTGATTACTTTCAATTACTTTGGGATTTCTCCAATACCAAATATTATTCAGATCAGATTCAGATTCAGATCTACTTTATTGTCATTCTAGTACACGTGTATACAGAACGAAATGTCGATACATCTGACCCGCACAGTTTCCTTGAATGTACAGATATAAGTAAAATGTTGTATTGAGTTGGAGTATTGAGTACTAATAATATACTAACTAATTATGGCTATGTATAGTATTTTACAGTAGCGCAAATAGTGCAAGAGGAGCAGCTAACCAGATGTCCTAATGCTAATAAAAGACAAAATAAACTTAAGATGAATACAATTATGACTCTCAACACATGGTAAGCTTTCTCTCCTGGCTTTTATCTCTTTGATCTCCGGCAAAACTAACATAAAATGCGACAGAAACAAAATGAAAATAAATTCCAAACAGCTTGCCAACATCATTTTTGCCGTTCCATGTATTCCGTTACTCCCTAAGCCTGCACAAAATTTAGTAATTTTATTCATATTTAGTTTATTTTGTCTTTTATTAGCATATTTGGTATTGGAGTAATCCAAAAGTAATTGAAGGTAATCAAGTTAAAGTAACCCTACCCAACCCTGGTTATGCATGAGGTAATACGATAATATTGTAGTATATCAACGTATTTCAGCAATGATGGATCAATCGACAAATACTGCTGGCATTTACTCTGAATTGGATGCAAGGGGAATCGAACCCGGATCACGACATTGAGAGCACCATTTCCTAACCCCTAGAATTGTAAATTACATTTTATCTCATCATCACACTGGTTTTACTCTCGGTGCCACCTTGTACAAAGTTGTAATGGAACTTTATGGTAAAGATTTAAGCCAAAACCACCTTGGTTTTGTGTATAAAATAGTGTTATGATGAGATAAAACTTTTCCTATGTCATCTACAACCCTATTGGGCTAGTGATTACTCTGTGGATTTAGGCTTATCACCGGGTGGAAACATTTGTTGGCCGGGAGAGGGATGCGCGCCACCAGGCTGTACTTGCCCAAGACACACCACAGGACATGGTGCCCTTACAACCCTAGTGGTTTAGGGATCCAACCAACTAACCACCATTATTATTATTATTATTGTTATAATCATTAATGTCACTCCTGTCTGAATTAGTGATGTTTGTGAACAAAATAGTTGTTTATTTGTGTTGTTGATTTTAAATGTGTTGAATATGAAAAAGGTTAAAATTGTTATGTATTTTTGTACATCTGTTTATATTTTGAGTTTCCCGTGGTCAGCCTGAAAGGGGGATTACCTCAAGGTTTCTTTGTTTTTCTCATGCTGAGGTTTTTGAGTTTTTCCTTGCCCTCATGTAGGTTTTAGATCAGGGAATGGTGTCATAATAGTCTGAAGTTTGCAATAGTATGTAGTCTGTGCAGCCCTTTAAGACTCTTTGTGATAAACAAATAAACATGACTTGACTTAATGTTGTTATTGTGCCAGTTCGTGAGAATATTGTCAGGCATTCAACCAGTCTGTGGCACAGAAAACGTTGAGGGCCACTGTTATACCATGTCCCTGGGTTTTTGGTTACTGTTTTATTGTTGATAGAGGTGGGGAGAAAATGTCATATGTGTGCACTTAAAGTGACTGATTGCATTATTTGACCACTAGGTGACGCTTTACGGTGTAGTGCTTCCAAAAAACGTTTGCTAAAAAGCACAAGGAAGAATACAAACTATGGTAAATGGTCTGCATTTATATAGCGCTTTTCAAGTCAATGAAGACCTCCCAAAGCGCTTTACAATGTGCTTCACACTTACCCTTTCACACACATACTCCCACACTAATAGGGAGTTAGCCACGCAAGGCGCCGACCTGCTTATTGGGGGCATTAGGGATTCAGTGTCTTGCCCAAGGACACTTCGACATATAACACGGAGGGAGCTGGGAATCGAACCTGCGATCTCTGTATCCCAAGACGAGCGCTCTACTTCCTGAGCTAATGCCGCCCTACTACTGTACTAAAAGTGACCAAATCCAAATTATGCCCATGTTTTTGTTATTTTGGCGATACCTGTAGGAGCAAGAAGGTGGGCAGTCATTTCAGCTTTCACTAGCTTAGGCTCATGCTATGTAAAATAGACATTTCTTAAACCACAAGTATTTTAATCGTGTACGTTGATTGGATAGTTCATGTACTTTTGATTATTATTTAAATCAGTTTTGTTTTTATTTTTATTTTTCACGACTGGAGAAGCTAAAAAATACACACTTTTAAAGTGAATTTGGCCGTATTTGCATTCATATATGTCCTTTTAGTTCAAATTAGGGTCTTTTCATTTGTCTATTAAAATTAATTTTAGTGTATGGCTTTGTGTCAAGAAATGTTTCTGGTAAGTTTCCAACTGATTCGCGCAATTTATTTAAATGGTTGGAACTCATCCATTTGGTGTTGAATATTGTTCAAAACAAACGTTCTTTATTTAAACAAACTGGATCGTTTTTGCTTTGAAAGGTTATGAAACCGTCTCGGGCAATGTATAATGGGTGAAGCTTTGTTGAAAACCAACATTATTGTTTTTAATCATGTGTTTCCCTATTTCCTTTAAAGGTTTTAAAAGTTTCTTTGGAAATTTAACCATGCCGAATCTAGACCAGTCATATAAAATACCTTGTTTTGTTCTAGAAGTTGCCATTAAAATGTGGATTTATTCAAGTAGACAGAGAACATTTGTAAATGCCTCGAAGACAGCAAGCATGAGAACTGGGCCACAGTCACAAGCCATGCTAGCTAGCAACCTTACCATGGCAACATCAGTGGGGCTTTATGTCTTCACCTTTTTCCCCTTTCACCCATTTTAAGGTCCTAGAACATTTTCAAGACATTTTACAAGCTGATGAAATGCTATGTGATTAATAGTAATAGTTTCAAGGTAAAAGGTTTCCTTTTATACTAGCAATATTTTCTGAACGCAACAATAGTGACGTTGTGACCTTGGCACATGACGGAAGTTTTATCTTAACATTCCTTGCTGCAGGACTAAAATATTTTTGCTCAAGGCAAGCTGTGAGATTTAATCGTCGCATGCAAAAGAAGTCGCAAAGTGGTTTGTAATTTTGTGCTTGTGTGCACATGCATGTTTTTTTTTTTTTTTTCCATTTATACAGCCCACTGTATGTACCTATTCTGTTTAGATTTGAGTTATTTGTCCACAGTGATGTTTGTGTCACTGAAAATAAAGTAATTAGTTACAGTTACTAGCTATTTCATTTAAATAGGAATTCCGTTACCCCCCAGATTACTAACACCCAAGAGTAGTGCATTACTCTGAAATTAAGCCAACCCAATAAAACTGCTTTAAAATGGCCACATAATAAAATAAATAGAACAAAACGTGTACACCAACCTTTGGAAGCAGTAAATCCTTCATATTTCTTTGCTTGTACAATCATGAGAGTTTGCAAATGAATGCTTTGTAGAGACACTCCATATCCATTTTGTCTCTGGTTTTCAAACCACTTAAAGATTGCTTTTTCCATTTCAGGCTACTGTCAAAGATGTTTTCCCTTTTTCTCCTGGCACGGTGTATTTTAATCATAATTTTACAACTTAAAAGAACAAAATTCAGCACACCTTTGTTGTAAAAAAAAGTGCTAATGTTGGCCCCATTGATTTTGTTCCTCCTTATAAGCCTCCCCCTCCCAACGCGATGCCTACCCTTCGCTACTTGTGGCATACAACGAGATATGGCTTATAAACTTATCTTACAGGTATTAATATGACATAGATGTGAGTATACTCTATACAGTAGGGTGAATATCTCCATGATGAAAAATTCAGTGTTGTCATCCTCTTTGCTTGAGACAGCGCTACCTTAACTGTACTTAATTGACCTATGCTAAGCCCAACCCCCTTAACTCACTCGACAAACATTCAACATTCTGTGAAGAGTGCAATTGCAAATTTTACAGGAGGAGACATCTCACAGGAGGTAACTGATGCTTTTTGGGCCCCAAAAATATCACATATAATCTCAATGTCACCAAAAGGGCCTGCACTATTCATTAAAGGGTTATATTAATTATTTCTGTTTTCTAAGTCTGAGCTCCATATTTACCCAGGACAAGCATTTTTACTACCAGCTTTTGGCTACCAGGGGTGCCTCTCCAACAGTTGGGTGCAACAGTATTTCAATCATTTAGCATAACTCTGCCAGCATTTGGTATCTTAGGTATTTATAGGTAAGTTAAAAAAGCTAAGCTTCAAAAGTAAACGTATAGGCAATATTCACTCTGCAGAACTTAATGCTTAATTCCAATTTTTGGGTAAAATCCGATGTTGACTAGAGCCCTTTGGACAACAGCCAACAATAACGTATGATTATCAATGTACATAAACTAGCATATACTGTAGCAGTCCACTGAACTCCTAGTAAACAAACATGATGTATAACGCAGCCAAGAGCTAATGTTAGCTACTGTCAGCCTAACGTTAGAGATGTTAACGTTGAAAATACCTTTATATTTATCTCCGGGAAATTGACAATATGTTGCCTCAAACACTATGTCGACTTACCTTAGAACAGATGCAGACATCTTTATCAACTTTATTCACGTCAAGTTGGTGCTGTGGTTAACCGCATGACTTTATCCCACTTGTCTGGATTCAGACATGACTAAATGAGGTAAAAAAAAAAAATCACATCATCACCAGGCTTCTCAGGATACCTTGTATCATATTTGCATGTTATTGTATTTTCTGCACTATAAGGCGCACCTAAAAGCCTTTATCTTTTTCAAAACTGACCATGCGCCATATAATACAGTGCGCCTTATATATGGATCAATATTAAGTCGCAAAGTCTTGCAACTAAGGCAAGCAGCCGCCGACTAGATTTTCCCCCGAAGGCGAAGTAGTCCGCGGTGTATGCTGGGATTTATATACCGGCGTTTCATTTCCTAACCAATGTGTCAATCATCATTTGAATCAGTCACTATTGGCTAAAGTTATTCGGAGGTAAAGGGGGCGGATCCTTTTTATCATTTACAGGCTCGCATAGGCTAAAGGGGCGAAACATAGCCTGCAATTGGCCGAAAAAGATGAATGTGAATCACACGTTGGGTTGAACTACGGCATAGAGAAAACATTTTTTACTATTCTGTATTTGTAAATATTTTACTCTCCTGGATTTACTACACTCACGGTTGTAAGAAGACCACGGTTACGTATCATCATTGAACGTGATGGCTGCAAGAGAACTTAGGTGAGCTATGCGGCTTTATATTTTCCTGGTATCTTGTTTTAGAACGATCTTGATGTTTCTTTGATTAGTCTATTTTTGAACTAAATTCAATTCAAAGTGTTTATCGTCATATGCACAGTAAAGAACCCCGTTTACCTGCACAATAAAATTCTTACTTTGCTGTCCACACAGTTGCCAGCAAAAAATAAAATGGAAACTAAGAAATATTTGGCATTTCTTGAATCCCAAGACTTTAACCTTCCGAATGATATTTGGAACGACGCATTTGAGTGATTGATGACATCGTACAGACACTGTTTCCGTAAATGTCTGAGACACGTATTTGCTTCTTTGTAAGCTTTCAGAATGTTAAGGGGGTAATAAGTTTGACTGGACTATCTGACTGTTTTGTCGACGTTCCCATTGTAGCACCTTATAATCCGGTGCGCCTTATGTATGGAAAATATAGGACCAAAAACTATTTTTGGAGGGTGCGCCCTATAACCCGGTGCGCCTTATAGTGCGGAAAATACGGTACCCAATGCACACTAGTTGACCATTTTAAAGTTTAAAATGTCAGAAAAAAATACGAAAACTAACTAACTGCAATGCAATTGAATGGACATGCCAGTAGAACTTGTCCAAGTCTATGAAGTCTGTTGATTGGCCTGTCGCGTTTGAGGGCGGGGCTTAGCCATAGGTCAATTGTATTACGTCAGGGTTTGCCAACTTTTCTCAAGCTGACAGCTACTTTTAGTTCCTAATAAGTGCAAATGGCAACCAGTTTTACATGCATTTCTACGAAAACAACATGACTTTTTACTCTGTTATTACCAGGTTAATTATTGGAATTAAGATTGAATGGACTCAGTCAACCCCAAAAGAATAATAATTTCACTAGAAAATAACAATGACCCAGCACTGGAAAGCAATTTCCAGAACAGCATTCTTTAGGGGGCACCCCGCAGGCACCACATTAGAGACCCCTGTACTACGTTTATCCTTCCAAATCGTTGCTTGGAATTAAGGCATCATCATTGAGCAAAAGATAAATAGGTAACAATCAATGAATGTAGTAGATTTGTTTTTAATACGTAGCGGTGTAACGTACCATGTTGTAATGACAGTTGGTCTAATTTTTCTATATCAATAACTCGTTACAGTGCTTGTTACCAAGAATAGTACCGGTAATTGCGTTTCAGGAACGCGCTCCTTTGTAAAGCATTAGTCCCAACACTGATCGTAAATATGTAGACATTTTGAAAATGATACGATCAGGGAAAAGGTAAAAACTAAAAGAAAAAAGAATAATTGTTTAGATTAGGGCTGCATGAATAACCGAATATTGTGATCTGACGTTGTGCGATTATGTAATCTCAAGACACTGCGTTTGCTTTCCCAAAGATTTATAGTTCCACGTCTTGAAGGAGTGTTTGTCTAACCAGAATTGTCAAATTTCGTGTTTAACGGGGCTGGCCAATCAGAGCCAAGCCAATAAAGGTGAGGCAAAGTTTGCAAGCAGGACAAATCTTCGTATGAGCCTTGTGTGAGCAGATATCATCCAAAATATAGCTCCCCAGAAGAAAGCGGTGTTTTCTTAAGGTTAAAGCGTGTCAATTTAATTAACCCTGGTATTGTCTTAATTTTAAGACCATTTTCGTACATTTTTATAAAACTTACAAGGAAATGTCAATAAAACAACATTTAATTTTTTTACTGTTGGTACCGATCCAGGAAAAGTCCTAACTTTTAAAGTAAAATAAAATATCATTCAATGGAATTTTTCTGGGTTTTGAACAACACGGGGGTGGGCGATTTTACCCAAGAACAACAGGAAGGGGTTGAGTACTCACAAAAGAACTAGCACAGTAAATGCATTTTTTTTTGCTTTTAAATAGAAAATCACATCATAATTGCAATTCTGGTTTGAAAAATCCCTATTAGTTTTTTTTCCCAAAATCCCAAGCTGAAATGCACCCAGAATATTTTTTCTTTAATAAAGTTAGCATGTCTTTTAAGAGTCGACACCCTGAAGAGTGTGTACGACAAGAAACATTTAGGAATTCTGTATCTGAATTCATTACAGCTCAAATGCTTGTTTTGTATGTCTGTTTTAAATCCACAATTAGAGCGCTAAAAACAGTTTCTTATGCCAAGTCTTGGTAGCAATGTTTATCAAATCAGTCGACCCACAAGCAAAACTTCTTAAAAAGACAGAGGAACTATGCCAATTTGGGTCAAAACAGGTATTTAAGTCTTGAATGACTTGACTATGCTAACATGTTTTAAAGTATTATTCCCTGAAGCCAGTTTTACTTCACGCTATGAAAATGGGTAGGCACGTCAATCAGTCATCAGTATATTCACTCAAAATTGTCAAGGAGCAAGGAGTGTGGGGGCGTTTGGTAACATAAAAGATGACCCCATTTTTATATAGGTGAATGTCGGTATCCTCCATAAAAGTCTAGGACACCTCTCAACCTGCTGCTTTCATTTTTAGTTTGCTGTACTGGTAAATTTCTGTCGCAGACTTGCTGTCATAATCATTCTCCAATGCTAGAGCCACACCTCAGGTATTCTGTCTTTTGCTCCCCTGAGGCCCAGTCAGCCATGTATGATGCCTATAAACTTTAATGTGAGGTGACACAGATTTCCCCGTTTGTTTTTCCGTTGGACTTCATAGTAAGGTCTGAAAGTGGGACAGACAGGACGTCTTAAAGTTTTTTTCTCTCTGAAATGGTTGAGGCGCCATCTGTTTGATCTTAGTAGGTCCTTAGCTGCATGGCTACTTTCAAGTTGCAAAGCAATGAAGTTATGAGAGTTTACTTTGCTGGAAAACCCCACAATAATGATGACAAATCAGTCTCCTTACAAGTGTATTTACTGACTGTGAACATTTATGACATCACATTTAGGGCCGTGAAAATCCTTCAGGCATTTGGGGAATTTTTCTAGTTCTATGTCTGTTCATAAAACATTCAATACTCTATTAACTACCATAAGATCTTCATTGCTGTCAAGCACTGATTTACATGTTTCTACCTTTAATCCTTGTTTGAGATGTTTACAACCAAGTCTGTCCCACCAAAAACTAGTTGAAATATCTTTAGATGTTTAAAAGATTCCAAGTTTTCATTCAAAATACATCTTTATTTGGTTCAAAAGCAAAAATTAAAAAACAGTCTTTTTCAAGACTTTTAGAAAACGTCTTTAAACAGTTATGGGGACTAAATTTGACCCACCTTGGGTGGGTTAAACAATACCCAATGTTAGTATTCTATTTTTGGACTAAATGATCTCTCAATTAGAATTGTCTTTAATGTGATTGATAACAACTTAGTAAAAATCAATTAAAACAAGATTAGACATGGTATTCCAGGATACACATGTATAAAGACCTAAAAAGAGAAAAATAAGACAAACCGAATGTTAATAAAGTCAGAAATATTTACAAGGTTTTGCTCAGAGCTATGCCCAAGTTGAAAGTGTATCACAACAGAAAAGCAATGAAAAAGCAGTGCTGTAGCATTTAACAGCACCACAATTCCAAAATAAGTCAAGACATAAGAAATTAATACCCATTTTTTTATTCTTAGGAAAGCTATATAATTATTCAGTCTTGTGCGCTTGTTAAGGTTGGTTATGGCCATAGGGGAAAAAAACTGCCTCAGCCTATCATTCCTGTACCGTCTACTAGAGGGTAGAGGGTCAAAGAAGTAGTGGCCAGGTGAGAGGAGTCCTTTATAAAGTTGTTGTCGCTACTGCGGTATTGCCAGCCAGCAAAGTCCTCCAGACTGGGCAGAGAGCAGCCACTGATTTTCTGGGCTTTGTTTATGACTCTGTAAGATTTTTCTGTCTGATGCCGTGCTCCCAGCATACCACACCGTGATGCAAAATGCCACCATCCAAATAAACCAGACTACACCCTCAAAATTGAACATCAAAAAGACATTTGGTGCTCGATGGGATTTGACTGCACAGTTTTTGGTATTTTGTGAGCTAAGCGACTTATGTATGCACACATTCTCTAATGATTGTAATGCAGAGTATGCACGACTTGTGTGAAGTTTGAGTAACACTGTCAAGCATGTTTTCACCTGTATATCCCAGAAAGTCATTACTAAAGAGAATGTCCTAGCCTTCTGGTGTCTTATGTCTGCTTTAAAGGGCGTGTGAGCGACAGAAAAATGCAATGACAGATTGACAATGCAATTGCCTCCCATTCTACAGCTTTGTCCATGATGTGTTTCATTTCACTGCTCTGACACGAAGACCTCTGGTTCAATCGCTATTGACATGATGCAACAAAAGTGTTGGGTCATCATTTGTAATTGAGAAATGAATGTGGCAGTTGCAGAACATTGGGGTTTGGCTGTGAATTGCTTGGCAACAGGTGACGTGCGCTATGTCGCCACAACAATGCCAAACAACCCTGTGACAAATTCATTAACAAAATGGATGTGATTGCTACATAACACTTAGTGTTAAATGGTGACTCACTAATGTCTATTTTTAGCATGCTTTTAGACTCTCAGTGAGTTGAGTGAGTTACTACAGAGGAGAAAGAAACGTTATCTGGGCAGGGGCCGGAGTTAAACTCAAGGTTGCGCCACTTCGCTTTAGCCGTGCCAGAGTGTCGCACTTCCTGGAGTCCACACACTTCCTCTTACAACACAAACATGCATACACACATATTGTGTTACAATAGGAAACTACCTCGTATTACATTTATGAGTTATCTTATTATGTCGACGATTTCTTTAGAAACCAGTGGAAGACTAAACCATTTAGGGTTCCCAATTCCTGGTACATAGGGCTGTCACAAACAATTACTTTTTATAATGGATTAAGTTAATGTAGCATCTATGCAATTTGGCAGAAGGAAGGAAAGCTATTGGACTAGTTCAAGGGTTTGATGAGTGGTAAGATTGAAAGAATACACCTGAGTCAAAATTAATTTGAACAATAGCTGGTGGTTTAATGAATAACGGACAAGACAAAAAAAAAATTCAACATAAATTATAAAAAAGAACACTTGCATGATTTAAGGTGTTGGATATTCCAAGTTTGGTTAATCTTTGTTTACTTACCTTTTTGATATCTATTTTGAATGAATGAATGAATTAAAACTTTATTTCAAACATAAAATAAAAACAGAAAAAAAACAATAACTAAACAACAAAATAATGTTAGTTTTAATATTTTAGTTTTAATGATCGGTCATCTACTTTATTTCGGTTGATAAACCTCCTGTTAGTTGCAAAATTGACTTTCGTGCGTACCATTAGGATTTTAGGATCAACCTAAATCTGTTTTCTTATCAGAATTTAAAGTCATACAACAATACACCTCAAATTTCAATGACCATCTAAATGAATGACAAGAGGATTCAACAAACAAGGAAAGAAAACACAATTCCAAATATTCTTCAAAGGCTGGTTCTCAAAGTTCAGCAGCACTCGGGTCACCGAGATTTCCAATACATGGAATCGAAGAACTTTCTCGTTAGGGAAAGAAAGCCTGGCCAAAACTCGTCTAGTTCAAAGTTTTCGTCCTTTGTGAATTTTTTGGTTGAAATTGAGGTACAGAGACCCCTCGCTACCTTGCTCTTCGGTTATCCCCAGTATACTCCTTTACGGATTTCAAATTGAATTTGTCTGTATTGCCATTGATATCAACTTATTGTGCATTGTGTTCTGAAGACAGCAGGGACCGATTAGGGAGTGCGCTCTGTTTGGGTGGGTGTGACTGTCTTTGTGCACGACTGAGACGGGCTGGTGTATGCTGTCAAATTAACAGCGGGTGAGAACTACATTTTGGACCGTTTGTATTTTAATCATCACAGAGATGTGGCTCAATTAGAGGACACTAGATGCTAGTCGACCCCAGCCTGCCCCCGACCAACGAGTACGGATCGATCTTCGTCATAAGACCCGTGTCGCCACCTGGAATGTCCAGACACTCCTTCGCCCCGGAGCTGCCACCCTGCTGTCCCGAGAGCTCTGTCGCTATAACATCACCATGGCAGGGCTCTGTGAAGTACGATGGCAAGGCAATGGTGAAACAACAGCTGGCAACCATTGCTACATCTGGAGTGGCCCCGAGAGTCGGACCGGCCTTTACGGTGTGGCTCTTGCCATTCCAAAAGCCCTCCGGAGGTCCCTCATCAGCTGGACACCAATAAGTGACAGACTACTGTCTGCTCGATTCCTCCACCATCACGGCAAGATGACAGTGATCGTCGCCTACGCCCCCACCGATGTCGCTGATGAGGATGCGAAGGACGCGTTCTTTGACCAACTCCACCAGGCTGTCAACCAAGCCCCACCACACGACGTCACCATCATCCTCACTGATGCCAACGCCACTCTATCCAGCATTGATCGGTCCCCCGGCTCACCTGTCGGCACCACCTTCGTTGACAGCACAACAAACGACAATGGCAACCGCCTCCTCCTCCTCTGCCACCAAAACAACCTTTGTGTTGCTGACACCTGGTTTCCCCGGAAATGCATCCATCACTGGACGTGGTACAGCCCAGATGGCAGAACCAGGAAGGGATTGGACCACATCCTGATATCACGACGCTGGAAGTCGTTTGTAACCAACTGCCGGGTGTTCAGAGGAGCACAGCTTGGCAACACAGACCATCGTCTGCTGGTGGCCCAGCTCAAGCTAAAGCTCCGAGCCAACCAGCACAAGACTCTGCCTCGCCCCGACTCCTCCCGACTCAGCGACCCCAACATCGCCAGAGACTTCAGTTGCTCCATCCGCCGCTCTCTTGATACCCTGGCTCCTGACAAGCTGACAGACTGGGCGGCCTTCAAGGAAAGTGTCCTCCAGTCTGCTCACAATGTCCTCGGACGCCCGCGATCCTCCCCGAGAAAGCCCTGGATATCAGAGAGGACACTAAACATCATAGACCAGCGGCGTGAGGCCCGACTCCGAGGCGACCTCACAGAGTATCGGAGACTGAATCGCCTGCGCAATGTGGCCATTGCTGAAGATAGGGAGAGGTTTTGGCAGGCAGAAGCCCAACAGCTTGAGTCCGCGGCCAACAACAACAACATGAGCCGCGTATTCAGTCTACTACGCCAAGCCCGTAGCGGCCCACACATAAAGACAGCCCTGGTAAAGGACTCAGACGGCAACCTCATCATGACAGAAGCCAACTGCCTCGAGCGCTGGAAGGAGCACTTTAGCCTCCTCTTGCAGCACAGCACCATCCCGGCTGATCCCACCCTCCTACGGGCTGCGAGCACAGCACCTCCTAACGACACCTGCTGCACAGACCCCGTAACACCCGAGGAAGTGAGAGCTGCTCTGAAGAAGCTGAACACCAAGAAAGCCCCCGGCATCTGTGCCATTACCGGCGAGATGCTCAAGGCCGGCGGTGATGGCATGGTGGAGTGGCTAACCCGCCTATTCAACCAGGTGTGGGAATCGGAGCAGCTGCCCACCGACTGGACCAGAGGAGTCATCTTGCCCTTCTGGAAATGCAAGGGCGACAGGCTTGTCTGTGGAAACCACAGAGGCATAACCTTACTCTCCATCCCGGGCAAGGTCTTTACCAGGATCTTGCTCAGCCGTGCCCTTCCAGCAATCAGAAGCTGCCGCCGTCCCCAGCAGGCTGGCTTTATGCCCAACCGCTCCACAACGGACCACATCTCTGCCGTCCGTTTGCTGATAGAAAAGACCCGTGAATTCCGTAAAGATCGCCATCTATATATCGGATTCATTGATCTGAAGGCCGCCTTTGACACCGTCTGCCACTCTTCACTGTGGAACATCCTCCAAGCTCTCAGAGCACCACCCAAGATCATAGCCCTGTTCAAGCTGCTCTACAGCAACACAGAGAGCTGTGTCCGTATCAACGGCATTGACTCCGACTGGTTTGCTATCTCCAGCGGCGTTCGCCAAGGCTGTGTGGCTGCTCCCGACCTTTTTAATTGCATCATCGACCATCTGATGTTCAGGGTTAGTGAGCGCATCCCCGGAGTGTCTTTCGGCAACTACCACCTGACTGACCTGGAGTATGCTGACGACACCATCATTCTCAGCACTTCCTACAGCCAGCTGAGAGACGCTCTGGGCATTTACAGCGAAGAGGCAGCGCGGCTTGGCCTGCAAGTGAGTTGGACGAAAACCAAGTTCATGTATGTCGGTGATGGACCAGATCCACCTCCCATCCAAATTGGTAGCGACATCGTAGAGCCTGTCAAGAGCTTTGTATATCTGGGGTCCATGGTGACAGACAATGGGGACCTAAAACCAGAGATTCTCCGCAGAAGAGCCCTGGCAGCATCTGCTCTGCAGTCTCTCTGGAAACCACTCTGGCGGCACCAGACCATCGCACGCAAGACGAAGCTCCGCATTTACAACCTCGCCGTACTCCCTATCCTGCTTTATGGCTCAGAAACATGGCCCCTGAACGACACCCTGGCCACAAGAATCGATGGTTTTGATAGCAGGGCTCTCAGAACCATCGAGAACATCAGGTGGCCCCAGCGAGTCTCCAATAAAGAGCTCAGAGCCCGCACGTGCCAGCCCCAAGCATCTTCCTTGGTCGCACAACGCCGCACCCGCTGGTTTGGCCATGTCCTTCGTCTACCACCAGACCATCCGACACGAGCCATTCTCCAGTTTGACCCAAAGGCCGCAGGCTGGAGACGACCACGAGGGAAACCCCGCACTCGATGGCTCGACGTCGTTGCGGGCGACCTCCAACAACACGGAGTTGCCGTAGAGGATGCAGAACAGCTGGCACAAGACCGCCAGCATTGGAAAAACCTGGTTCATCTGGTCGGCTCAACGCACAGGGACGGGACCCCCCGACCTTCGCTGGAGCAATAAGTAAGTAAGTAAGTAAGATGCTAGTGTGCAGCTAGCCAGCCACTCTGAATTGATTTCTTACACTGAAAGAATCCCTCAAATTTAGTTTTACTTTTGTATAATGACAATAAAACAATTCAGCTGCTCCTTTGTGTTGTGTGTTATTACTCGTCAGATCTATAATTGTTATTTTGTTACATTCGTATACGGTCAGTCTGTAATGACATCATCTTGAGGTAAGTCTTAACCGATTGGGGGCTTTCATGAAGGTGTGATGCTACTTTGCAGATTTTCTCCTTTCGCTGGTGGTTGTGGTTCCCATTACCTGCTCAAATCGAGGGATCTCTAATTGTTTTTCCAAAACAATGTCTTGCTAATGAGTGCTATTGATTATAATCCAAGGGCCTGTCCCGTGTCTGCGCTCTTGTCCGTGTTCTGCCTGTGGCAAGCCATCCTGACTTGCTAACAGAACTCATTTTGATGTCTCTGATAGCTTTCTTTACAAAACTTTATTGATCAAATATTTACTACAATGTGTTTCCTATCATATGTTCATATATTATCTAAATGGGGAATTATCCTTTTATTTATTTTTTACGAACTAGCATTATTTAATTTGCCATTTTACAGGGGTTACACTAGTAGATGTTTTTTTTTGTGGATATCATTGCGCTATTTGAAGTACAAAACATTCCCGGAAAAAAATCGCCCATGAAAAATTGATGTAATCAAAACACTCATGCATTATACAGCACTATTTTACTTCAAATGAAGTGATGGTTCAACTTATCAGTTAAGGTTTAGGGATATTGTGAGCTTGAGGCAATTTTAAAAACTCTGTTATTTATATTTAATGTTGATAATGTCTCTGTATTTTCTGTACAACCCTTTGAGACTTGTGATTAAGGGCTATACATATAAACTTGACTTGACTTAAGAAAAGTAAGCCGCTTTGAGTATGGTTAAAGAAAAGATCGATACTCCACCAGACAGTTTTTGTCTTGTAATATGCAGAATAAGTTGGCTGTTTCGTCTCGTGGGGGATGGTTTGGTGTGCGTAAAGACGGCAGGCGATGAATGCTCAAATTCATGAGAGGTCGCCCAAAATAAAGATGGCGCACCGAGACAAAAGAGGGCGGGCGGGCCAGCAAGCTTTGGGGGAAAATTGCTTTGTGTGGGTGATAGGCCTGAAAGGGGGAAGGGCTGGGAAAAAATAGGTAAGTAAAAGTGCATTATGAGCTCTGGTATATACATACTTTATGTTTTTTATGACCATAAATAATGTATTGATCTTCATCAATTCACCCTGTTTGGCAATTTGTGTGCAAATATTGCTGGTGTTTATTTAAATTGACAGTTTTCTTTCATTTTCTACCCTTTTGTTTTAGGAGAAATGCATTAGAGGGACAGTGTTTAATATTTATTGCCTCCTCGCGGTACAAAAAAACTTTCATTCAGTTAAAAAATATGATTTGAATTCTGAGTACACGTATTTTTATCATCATACGAATGTTAATTCTTATGAAAATGGGTTGAAAGTTTGTATTACTTTTAGATAGTGTAATGATCCATACCTAATGTCGCCTCCATGTTTGTCTGCCGTCTTGCGAATGAAAACCAGTTCCACGTAGCACATCAATAGACAACAGTGCCACCTAGTGGTCAAATATTACACACTGTGGCTTTAAGCATCGCTCCAATTGACCATTTATCAGTTTGTTTGATTTTTGTCAGATCAATAAATAAAACATTTATTGCAATTATCTGTTCCATAAATGCCAATCCAATTACTATTGTGCATCCATACTCTTTTCAGTACATTGCCAAGGTGTACAGTACTATATTGGACATAAAAGGTGAACTACCTGACAACATTACGATGTTTTAACAAAAAATAAAATGCTAAAATTGAAAAAAACCTGTCAAGTCACATTTATTTGGATAGCGTTTGATCACAAAAAGTCTCAATGGGCTACACAGGCCACAATTACAGTATCTCCTGTTCTGAAATCTATGTGGCCAAGGAAAAACTTAAAAACCACAAAGAGGGGCCACAAATAAATTTGGCACTAATACAAAAAATATGGTAAACTTTAAGAATAAACATAAGTAATAACTGTAACTGAAATGTCAAAGACGGCAAAAATGTAGCTTACCAAAACTGAATATTTTGTACTTGCACTGGAGTATTTATATATTTGCTTTCTTCCAAAATATTTCTGAGCATCTGTCTGTTGTCTCCTCAGCACACCTCGCTGTCAACCAGCCGCTCCGACAAGGGCTCAGGCTGGTCCAGCCGCTCGCTCGGTGCCCGATGTCGCAACTCCATCGCACTGTGCTCAGACGAACAGCCGCACATCGGAAACTACCGGCTTCTTAAAACCATCGGCAAGGGCAACTTCGCCAAGGTCAAACTGGCACGACACATCTTAACTGGGAGAGAGGTACGTTTTAAACATGAAAAGTCGAATTTGAACGTACGTTGAGTGTACAAGAGATGTTTTTTTTTTTACAAGTTTATACTCTCTGATTGTATGGTGCACGAATGGTAAACGCCGAGCAAATCAATAATGCAATTCATTGAAACTGCTGGAGATGACTCTTCCTATACAATTATTTGCAACATGGCCAAATTACTAATGTACTGTATTGTCATCGTGTTGTCTGAATAATACTTTTTAAAAACGTTGATAGTAAAGGCACAGTGAAAAATATAGTTTTCTGTTATGAGATCCCCGCCACAAAATAGTCACCATATTTATTCCCACGGATCCTTGAAAGGTCCTCAAATGAATTAAGTTAAATATTCTAAAAACGTGGTCTTAATTAGTATTACGTACATTTCTTAAAAATGTGAAAATAGTAATAAGATTTCTATTTGATTGAACTAAAAAGATTTAGTAAAATAGTCATTTTTCATGCATCATGAAAAAAATGCTTCATTAATGTACAGTAGCAGAACAGTTCTATGGAATTAGTAGTTATCTGCCAGTTTTGACTGAGGATCCATGATGTACTGTAAACATCCTTTTAGTTAATTTTATTCCCTGTCTAAAAATTTTGAGAGTGCTATGTTTTTAACTGGACTAAAATGGGATTTAAAACAAATAATAAAATACATATATGTTGTCTATAATTATTGTGGTGGTTTTTTTTTGGTTTGTTTGTTTCAATTGTGTATTTTTATCAACTTGTTCTTCAATTTGATTTCAAAAAGCATTCAGAAGTCTTGAATTTACCTTGCCTTAAGCTGTAGAACCCTACTTGTGTAAAACCTGCACCCCTAATTTTTGATTAAAAAATTGGTATAAAATTTTGTTTCACTTTTTTTGAGCTCAAACTAATCATTGTAAGTGTCAAACGTTGTTGAATACGTGCGGGCATGATTAAAATAGTTTATTGACAAAAAATATATATTATCACAATACAAAAATCGAATTTATTTTGTAGCTGTTTAATTTCCTTCAAATAGCCAGTCTTAGACCCTAGCGGTGGACCAATAAAACCCCTGGTGGCCCGCCAGAGTTTTTATATGGTATGGTAATGACTGTCATCTGTATCACTGATTGTTTAGTGTTTAGAGTTTGGCGTTCTTACCACCGCGACCCAGGTTTGATTCCCATTGCATCCCATGTTTTGCGATTGTGTCACATTAAACATTGCACGAATACGGTTATATACTACTGCAAAACCTCGTTTATAACACGCACCAAGTTATTTTTTTAGGTTAAAAAAATATTGTGCGCTATACACAAATAATAGTTGTTGGTTTTTCAAGATTTCTTTAAACCTCTGTTTAGTATTGCATTATATTTAATTGTCTCTACAAATGTAATTGAGATATCTGATGCCATGAAAAATGACACACACAAACACATGACTACTGCAATGTAAAAGAGTTTTTATCTTGTTCGTTTGATTACTGTTGGTCCTCACTGCTTTGGGGTATTCACTTTCCTTTTTTCATAGCGATACAACTATAGCTTTTGTGTAGTTGCACAAGTGACCATTATCTTCTGTTTAATGCATTTTCTGGACTTGACTTGAGTTCCTTTTATTTATGTTTTGTATAGGTTGCAATCAAAATCATTGATAAAACACAACTCAACCCTACAAGCCTACAGAAGGTGAGTGATTTATTTTATTTTATTGGCATTTAAATGACATTCAGAGTTTATGTGTATTTTTTATGTTATATATTTATTTATTTATTTGGGGTTTAGAATAGTTTTTGCATGTGTTTTTTTTGTCCTTGTTTTAATTGTTATTGTTTTTCAATTATGGCAGTTTTTACTTTCAGTCTGACCTCATATAAAGGCCTCCGCCAAGGCAGAACCATCTTTAACCTTACCATTTATTTCCGCAATAGCCCTCGTGAATTTTTTTGTTCATTCAGTTGCTTGGATTGCCTTGAGGATGAAGAAACTGGACTGAAACCATAGCTTTTGCGTGGTCAAAAGAAGCATTGTAGTGTTCACTGTGTGTTTTTTATGTCTCAAGATGTTGTTGTAAAGTAAAGGCTTAAGAGTCACAGTCCATTATTGATTTCTGATTCAGCATTTCCTGTCTGGATTGTAACAGCAGCAACCACAGATAATCTTTCAACATTATTTTTCTTAACTCAAGGTACTAGTTTACCAAACCTTTCATCCAGGCCAACCCTCACTAAACGAGATTTTGGTCCTTCACTCTTTCTATTTCGTGAAAACCTTGGTGATAGCGTTTCATGCGTGATACAAATCACTCTTTGTATGGAAAACAATCACAGGCTTTGTCTGATTATCAGTTGGCTTTATCATCAGTGTCCCAACAACAACAAAATCCATACACCGCTGTGCAAAGGTTTGCACTAAAACACACTCTGAGGCATGCATTGTAGTTGTCTGCTGGTTAGCTAACATGGGATGGTAACGCCCAAGTATGGATGCTGTGTCTGGATTTCCATGATAAAAACTGGATCCCACCTCTGGAATAGATACCAATTAATGTCCAATACTGTTTCTACGGTTAATAAAATTATCAAAGTAAGGAGTTTTCCAATAATAGTATCCGCTTTGTCACTTCATTTTTCAATTAGAATATATTGTGACGTTTCCTCAAAGATTTCAACAGATAAATCTCAAATAAAGGTACCCATTTGCCACAATTAATTAACATTCTTTTATATGATTTATTTTCAACAGTTACTTTTGAATAATCATATATATATATATATATATATATATATATATATATATATATAATTTGCTGAGAGTTTTCTTTTAATGTTATTAACTTTATCAATGAATGGGTGATTTCAATTCTGCCCTCTCTGGATCAACATGTGTATTCCACAAGAATATCTTAATAGCTTAACGTAACACAGTATTGCATACTTGTGCCTTTCCACTTATCTAAAGCAGTTAAAGACATGATCGCATAACTAAGTAAAATATGTTTGTATATGCTGACAGATCCAACATCTGAATTTAATCAGATGGAGTTTCTTTTCTCTTTTGAAATTCTAAGGCAATTGCAAAGATTGTTGTTCTGCACTGTGTTAATTTCTATTTAACTTAAACTTACATTACTATGCCAAAACACGAGTTTTGCACATGTGTGTGTCTTTTAAATGGCATTTACTTTTGAAGTTTTAACTTTCTATTAGATTATTATACAAACATGTCAAATAATGCATTGATAAAGTGTGGGAGATTGTACGGTATATGAATTGAAATCCAGCAATGCTGGAAGTGTCTTTTTTTTTTTTTTTTTTTTTTTGTCTTTTAAGTCCCCTAAACTGGCCCCCTAAACTGGGAGCAGAATTCCAGACAGGCGAACAAAAGGGCCGCAGGCTGAAGTGCAGAGTTGTGGGGGCTTAGTACAGGACTGTAGAAAGAAATGAGAAACAGAAGATATATGGTCTTGGTTGTCACTTTTTCTTTTGTTCCCATCTGTAATGCAATTATATGCTTTGCCGTTGTGTCATATTGTTTGTCCGGAGTTCTTTTTTTGTGTCTGCGTGAAAGTGAAAAATTTATAGACAAGAGAAGGAGGCTGACAATTTGATAACAGCTTTTCCCACAAGTAAGAGAAACACAACACAGACAACCTGGCCCACTTTTAGGGATCAATACAATGCACTTCAGTGGAAAATGTAGCTTTGATGAAGGATCTTTGGTGTTTGGCCTCCGGCTTTGCTATCGTGAAGTTCTCTTTATAAGCATTTATGTTTTTTTATATAAAGTGATCAATAGGAAATTGTAACGTTTTCTAAGCATCAACTTAAAAATCATTTGCATACTATATTTTGTCATAAGGAGAGTGTGTTGGGGGGGAGTGGCGGCACACAAATACACGAGTAAATGTTCCTGATCTTTATGTGGAAATTGTGACTTGGACAGTATTTTCTGTAAAGCAGTCATATTTCCAAATGTTTTCACGTTCCCCGATAAACTGAGATATTGTGGAAATAGACCATTAGTTTCCACCAATGGAATCAGAATTAAAAGTGGATTTTGATTGTAGGTATTTCAGCCTGAAGTGTAGACTTTTTGGGGACTATTGTATCTTTGAGATGAGCAAACATCTGAATTTACTGAAATGTTCATTAATTGGCAGCCAAAGGATCTGTGAAAACTTTAGTTTACATTTTAATAAGCAACAAAATTGCCTTAACTTTGAAGATAATGCTATTGTAGGTAAAAGCTGCATGTCATTGTAGCTGTTAGCCAGGGGTTGCCAACCCAAAATGTTAAAGGAGCCATATTGGACCAAAAAAAACAACATAAAGACACTGCCCTACTTGAATGAAGTCGTAAGTTGAATTTGTTCGTAAGTTGCTCCAGTGCATTTTGTATGGAATGTATGTTTAAGGTTTGTATAGGTATGTTTAAGGCTTGTATAAGTAAAATGTATTGTTTTGAAACTGAAAAATAAACGTTTAATAAAAAAATATGCTCTATAACGTTACAACGCAGGCTGAATTATAAAGTATAGTACTGAAAAATAAAGCTACACATTAGGCGTTGACATTCTGTGGTCTGTGAAGCCCTTTGAGACTCCTTTTGATTGAGGGCTATACAAATAAACGTTACTTGACTTGACTATAAAGTTAAGTTTAAATTACTTTTGGAAGAGTTCGGCAACTTCCTCCTCCGTGGTAAAAAAGTGGACGAAAAAAAAACGATCCAACCATTTTCTCAACCGCATCAAGCTTTCTTATTCCACTTTCATTTCAAAAGAAACGGCTCGCCTCTCCTTTATTTTACAAAAACTTTTTTGAATAGATGCACGCGATATTAAACAATAAAAACGTCCTTCTCTTGGATTGCCCACATTAGCTATTTTGTATGAATGCTTTTTCATCGTAAAGGTCAATGTTTTTCCATTTTCTTGTTTGTAGCCCTCATCACACCAAAATCAACTTGGGATATGCTCTATTAGACTTCAAATTAATCTGACCCTAATGGTGACACGCACTATTGAAAATGGATGAACAAAATGGATGACGCAGAATCCCAGTCTGTGGGAGAGTGTAATCAAATTAACAAAGTGGAGCATCTGAATGCTTAAAGAAGAATTAAGAGGATGAAACTGTCACCGCTACTTTACATTTTACATGCCCTGTCAGTCATATGAACTCACACGATTAAGATTTATGCTTCTCTGTAACTTTTTCATTCCGTTTTTCCTGTTAAAACCCTGCCTGGATCATTCATTTCGGCTCCTGACCGGCTGCCATGACAACAGCCATGCCACGTTGTGGTTGCCGTGACGATGCCGGTATTAATCCCCTTGAGGGACACCGCCGGCTGCACAAGCAGCTGCTGTGGTTTACGCGTAAATGTGATAATAACCTTTAGAGCTGTTATCGTATTCCTCGATTTACAACGGAGTTCCAATATAAAGGGTGAAAATCCTTGAAAAGTTTGTGAAACGTGTTGCCAAGCTCCATCCACATTAGTTAAGGTGATTTTTCTCACGCACATCAGTCAAATTACTCTTGATATGGCTCATGCTTTATTTATATAATTCAAAGGAAGTTGCCACATCTGTTAATTTTTTAATATGCATACTGTTATGATAGACGTAATCTTAATACGATTTTAAGAACTAATTTTCTTGAACTTCCAAAGACACTTTAAAATCATCAATGAAAAATAAATTATAAATAAATAAATAATAAATAAATAAAAATCAATATAATGTTTTTCCTACATTAAACCGACACGGCATAGGTAAGAAAATGTAATAAATATAAAAAAGATCAAAATATAACTAATTTTGGCCCAATAAAAGTAGGGCTTTGGCCCTTAAAGGAGTTGTACGGAATTTTGAACTTTGTTACTCTCTTCCATTTCCTGCCTTAAAGTCAAGATTGAAACCTTAATCAGCTCATTTGTGATGCGTGTGCAAGTGCATGCAAAAATTCTTCTTTCTTCATCTTTCTTGAGGTTTTGGTTAGCGTTGGTTGGACTATACTAGAAGCAGGCCTTTTCTTACCTTTACCATTTTTATGCTACACTAAAAATAAAATAATGATGACTTTTTGGTGCTTCAACCAATGTGTGTCAGTTGGGTTTTTAAATTTAAATTTAATTAAATTTAATTTTCTGGGGCACAATATTACAACAACCAGTTCAGGGTGTCCATTGCCCGCTGCCCGATGATAGGTGGGGCGGGATCCAGCACTGCCGCGTACCTACTGAGGATAAGCGGTGAAGAAAATGGATGGGATTCTATAACAAAATGAAAAAGGCTGTTGTTTGGGCTCTTAGGATCAATAATTGAATATTTATTTTGGTTGTCTGATGTTCTATGTCAACTGTTTATATATCTGTTAATATCTAATCTTAATAATAACTTTTTCCTTCATCTACTCTTTATTTTGGACAATATTTACTTGATACATCCTTATAAGTTCATGTTATTTAGTTACTGTGACATCTTTAAGGCTGTTGTGGGGAATGTTTTGATTCATGCGTCATTTGCCATTCCGGGACTGAACCTGCCCAACAAGGCCAAGTGCCTTCTCTCATTAACGCAAATGATAAAAAGGTGCAATGTTGCAATGACGAACTGAGGAAGTGAAGCTAAGTTTCGTTCCCGCAGGTTAGTTCTTCTGATTAGTACTTGCCTCCAGAATTTTCCCCCCTTCTATCAGTGTCACTGTTTTGTAAAATTGTGATTGTAATTGGTGATTCTACCTAGGATTTCTCTTATTGATTTTAAGTGGTAACCAAATAATAGACTGATATTTTTTTAGACAATTATTGAATACATATTGAATTTTTTGGTGGCCACATCAGACATTAAACTTTTCACAACTTGATGCCCACTTGTTCCACCATTCTTTGGAAATCAGTAATCTTTATAACAAGTACCGAAACACGCCATTTAAAAGCGCATCCAGAGTGCGATGTAAAATACAAAGCATTGAGTGTGAAATAGTGTGAAGAAGTGAGACTTCGACAGCAGCCTTGCATTTTTTTTCTGTCATTACAAACAATAGGAGACATAGGTCATTTGTGTGTGGTATAGGTGTTAAGTTAAATCAAGTACAACTGGCTCCATAGTGAATGTCTGCACTGGAGTCAGTCAAATTATTATAGCTAGAAATATTTGCAGTGCATGTGGAAAACATTGATTTGTTCCAGAAAAATCCCACGAGGATTTAAGCGTTTTATTTTCTTTAACGTGCTACACACACCACACTGTTTTTAATAAATTAACTTTACTTTTTAAATTTTACTTGAAAGACCCCATCATTACAGAGAACAAATTCATGTCCTTGGGTAAGACACTGAACCCCTAATACCCCCAATAAGCAGGTTAGCGCCTTACATGGCTGCAAGGCCGCAATTAAGAAATGTGGAGCACATTGTAAAGCGCTTTGGGAAGTCATTGACTTGAAAAGCGCGATATAAATGCAGATCATTTCATTTTACATTTTTCTTATCTCTAAATTTAAATTAATACAAACAAACACATGTAAAATCGATACCACTGCAGAAAAAGGCTGTAATGTAATATGGCAAAAAGAAGCACACAACGTGCACTTTCTGGAAGCACTGCATTTATGTTTAGCTTCCTTCATAAACATCAGATACCGTTTTTTTAATGAAGTAACACCCCCATCTAGAATGTCTCACTGTGCCACTAATTGCCCATCGTAGTCCTAGTGGAAGCATGAATAATATACAGTCCATAAAGAGAAAATTTAATGTTGTTTGACAGCATTAAAACAGCCTTGTCTTTATCTTAGGTTTTTTTTCCTGCAGGTATCAAACAATTCATTATCACCTTGCAAAATTCTTCTAAATACTTCATTATAATGAGACAATAGGGCGGGGCAGTGTAGTAGGATGGAGTACCATAATGGATGAATGAGAGGGGGTAGTACGTAGCACAAATACCCAAGGGAAAAAGATCTACCGCTATGCTGTGATTCATTGGCTCATCAAATATGGCTGATTATGTATGTATGAAAATGAGTCACAATGATGTCACTTTCTTTTTTTGCAGCTTTTTCGTGAGGTACGCATCATGAAAACCCTCAACCATCCCAACATAGGTAAGTTTCACTTGTGTCTATTATAGTTTATTGGTAGATTATATTTAGTCTGACCTTTCCTACTTGTGCGTAACAGTCCAGCTTTTCGAAGTCATCGAGACGGAGAAAACACTATACCTGATCATGGAGTACGCCAGTGGAGGTAAGTAATGTTGACACACTTGAGCATTTTGTGCAGAATATAGCATGCATATGTAGAGCATCTTATTGATTTTTTTTTTTTAAAGCATGAGAGAGCCCACACAAGGAAAATCATCTTAAGCGTTTCGCCCTTATTTGGAGGGGACAGAGTCATTGCACACGCATGGTCGTGGTTTCCTTTCATTTTAGGATGAAAATTGTGAACGTAGGAAAGCGACTTTTTCAAAAAGTCCAATGCCAACCCAAACCTCAAAAAAGATGTTCGAGCACATTTAACAATTTCAGATACTTGCACACGCAACACTAGGAGCTGCAATCATGATTTTAGTCAGAAGATGGCATTAGCAAGTAGAATATTTTGATCTTACACTCACTACCTTTAAGTCACTCTTAACACACACCTGATTATAAAATAATCCATCCTAACATACACCGCACAACAGGTTAATCCGGATAATCTTTATAGAATGTTACTCTTTACTCAATTAACATCCATTCACTCAGCATAATCTTATGAAATTTTCTCACAATTAACGTTTGGAAGAGAGAAGCACACAAGGGCATAGGCGAGGCGGGCAGCCGCAGCATTTTTACCATGACACACGGGGGGGCTGCACAAAAACTTCCCCAAAAATAAAAATCATAATAATAAATGTGTTCCGTGAAGTGGTTTTGTATTATCTAACTACATACGTCTTTGCCTCTTGTAAAATGCGCGCCCCATTGTTGCAAGTTTGACGCCTTTGCTTGCTGCGAAGGTGTGCAAAGAGCCCAGTGACAGGCTGTATGAGATAAGGAAAAGTAAAGGGAAGGGGCGGCGAGTGTGAAAGTTCACCTCTGACTGTGCGTCTCAAAATGAACGGCCCGCGGGTGGGGGCTGGGAGGCACGCGGAGGATTCACTGTAGTACTACATATTAAATGTATAATGCACCCACACCAGCCTTTGGGAAATGTAGAAATACAAATTCAAAAACAAAGTTTTGACTAGTTTGCCAAGTCTTGAAGACAAAGAGCTGGAGGAACAATGTGAGGCACTAGGCACCACACTGTCCTTTAAGGGGCGCTCAGATTTAGACTGTAAACAAACAGCTAGTGCAAGAAATCAAGAGCTTCTCTGACCTGCCATCAAAAAAACTGGAGCCTCTTTGAGCTACTGATCCCCTTTATAGATATCATAGATCTTCATCATCGATGATAAAGATCTTTTTGAGATCTATCCCAACTTTTGGACTGCCTTCAGGATTGCACTGACCCTGCCAGTCACGGTGTTTCAAGCAGAAAAGAGCTTTTCAAAACTGAAGTTGATCAAGTCGTACCTGAGGTCAACCATGTTTTAGGAACAACTCACTGCCCTTGCCGTCATCAGCATTAATCACGAAATAGGGAAGCAGAATGCTTATGACGATATTCACGATGATTTTGCATCAAGAAAAGCCAGGGTGAGGTTTTAGTTGGTTTATTCATTATGCAACTAAACTTTTTAGTATGTTTTCAAATGTGTGTGATTTTTTTTTTATCTGCTGTATAAGAATATAAATCTATTTTATTGTTTTATATTATTGTTCTCTTCACGGTTTTTGATAAACATTGTGCTTTCTATGTGTATAGTTTATTTACATTTATTATTTAAGCGTCTTAATCAACATTCCCCATTTTAATGTATATTGTGTATTTGCATTTATTCAAGCATTTTTGTTACTTGTCATGTTTATGTATCTAGTGTTTTTGTATTTGTTATTTAGGCATTTTTTGATAAATATTTGCCATTTTTATCAATATAGTGTAATTATATTTTGGAGGGGGTCTCTCCCAGGGAGTAATTTAGTGTAGACCCGGCTAATAATTTTATCATCATCATCATCATCATTCCCTCACAACGAAACAAAAAGAAGTTCCTTCTCAACTTGGAACACCTATTTTTACTTTACTACAATGTCTGTGGTGTTCTTCCTTGCCTGCTTAAATACCTTATAAGGAAGTAGCCCACTACATATGAGACAAATGCACACAAACTCAAAATCACATGACCTGACTTAGTGTTAATCTACTCACACAATAACATCAAGTTGGATCAGACTCATCATTCCTATTAATAAAAAAATAACGGCTTTAATGTACAGTACTGTGTTCAATTTTATGACTCACATTCAGTTGTATAGTATGTTTAGATAAACTCCACCTATTTAACGTATTATGTTATACACAGATCATGTGCTTTCTGTGTATCACTGATCAAAGGATAGAAACAGTTTCCTCCATGATTTAATGTTTTTGCTCTGTTTATTTTTGTTGTTAAACCCAACCACTGATTTTTTTCACCTTGATGAGCTGCCATGAATCTAGTAGTGACTACAAGTCTAGCATTTGAATCCATTAAAAAGCCCAGCCAACTAATGTGCTGAAACCTGGTGATAAATGGGCTAAACCCTGGACTGCCCAATTGAAAAAGGCATTTTTTGTGACATGAAAAGGAATGCAGTGAGACAGTAAACCACTCTTAACTTCGTTATATACTTGGCATTAAAAGAAAAGTCCCCGCCCTTGTTCTTGTTTGTAGTTCTTCAGAAAAACAGCTGATTTGATTCTGCAGAATTACTTTATTGGTGTTGATATGAACATTATGTGCCAATGACATTCTACACTTTTAGGAGAGGTGTTCGACTACCTCGTGGCTCATGGCCGCATGAAGGAGAAAGAGGCCCGCGGCAAGTTCCGACAGGTCAGTTCCAACGTGAACCCGCTCGTCTTCGTAACAAACGATTTCATATGACGCAATTGCTGCATCATGCACAGTTAAAAGTTGGTTGTGTTGGCATGGGAACCGGCAAAGCCGGGCTGTAATTTAGCAGAATGTGACGCAAAGGCACCACAGACATTTCCAGTGCACTGCAAAATATCCCAAAAAGAGGCAGTTAAATCCCCCATTGTATTTTGTCCACTGGACATGAAGCACGTTTTATTATCTTTCCACAGATCGTTTCGGCCGTGCACTACTGCCATCAGAAGAACATAGTTCACAGAGACTTGAAGGTGAGCACACACAGAAATACAATCATAATTGTCAAGTGTGGGAAATATTTATTGTGATATTTCTGAAGGGCAGACTTGAATTTACTAATAGATGCAATAAATATATCCAAATGAAATGAGCACTCAGGCATACAAACGATTTTTAAAAAGACCAAAAACAAACAAAATTCATGGATTTATACACACACGCTGTCGTGTGAAAAGCCACTACCTACATAATTTTTTCAATCATGGACTTGATTTTACTTTTACACTTGAAACATTCAAGTGTAAAAGTAAAAAAGTTTGATTCCCGGCTCCTCCGTGTTATATGTCGAAGTGTCCTTGGGCAAGAAAATGAATCCCTAATGCCCCCAATAAGCAGGCAAGCGCCTTGCATGGCTGACTCCCTATTGGTGTGTGAGTGTGTGTGAATGGGTAAGTGTGAAGCACATTGTAAAGCTCTTTGGGAGGTCTTTATTGACTTGAAAAGCGCTATATAAATGCAGACCATTTACCATTTACAAATGATTAATCTTTATTAAAGAAGTAAACGCAAAGTATTTCTCAACAAAAAGCTGTTGCGTGGTTCACTACTATGGTAAAGTCAGCATTTATGCTTGCAGAATATGTGTTAAGAAGTAAAAGCAACCTGTTTTTATCTCTCTGACGGCAACCATTTTAAGTTCTGTTGAGTAAAGACACGCTAAAGCTAATGACCAATCATGGCTCTTCTTTTGAAAGCAGGTGAACTGTGATTGGTCGTTTGCCGACTCGGGCAAATTCTATGTACCCATGATCAAGAATACATGTCTCAAACCCATGGCCCAGGAGCCAAATGTATCCTGCCACATCATCATATGTGGGCCACATGAGCTTAAAATAATTAATGAGTTGATAGAGTACTTTGACCAAAACCTACATTTCCCACGATGCCTGTTGACTACAATGCCTGTAAAGTCACAACATTGCAGTATTCCCATATCAATGCCAATGGGTGGAATTGAGAAATTAATTATCCTAAAAATGTCTAAACACTATTGTTTTTTTTGTTATATTTAAATATTTTTTCAATACAACTATAATATTTGGGACTTGAATAAATAATGCATTTGGAGTTATTTTACATGGATTAGTTACATACTATTCATTTACATTTAGTTACATTCATAAGGGACATAAGGCATTTAAGGACAGCCATTAATAATGAAAATGAGTGTGACACTTCTGATCTAGAGTATTCTATTTCCCCTTCCACATTGATGGATTAAAACTGATTTAATTTTCTACAAATTTAGTAAACAGTCATTTGAAATGCCATGTTTGGATTAGTGGGGGCCCAAGATATTACTTTGAGAAAACCCTATGGGTTAACTTCTAGATTTATTCTTTTTTGGGATATGTTTCAGTTTTTGGCAGTAAATCGATTACCCTCTTTTTTTAATTACATACAAAAATAAAAATAAAATGGAGGGAAGTGCAAATTATTTTATGTAAAAGCTTGATGTTAAAGTTAAGATGGATAGCATTTACCCTTGCACATGTATTAGCTTATTTAAAATTCACAACATTCGGAGCGATCATTTATATATAAACATGTGCAATCCTGACTTCATTGTTATCCTCTTCTATCCAAGGCGGAGAATCTGCTACTGGACGCCAACTCCAACATAAAAATCGCTGACTTTGGCTTTAGCAACGAATTCATGGCTGGCAGCAAGCTGGACACCTTCTGCGGCTCTCCGCCCTACGCCGCGCCCGAACTTTTTCAAGGCAAAAAGTACGACGGCCCTGAAGTGGACATCTGGAGCTTGGGTGTCATCCTCTACACACTAGTCAGCGGCTCGCTGCCATTTGATGGCCAAAACCTGAAGGTTTGTGTTTGTTGTCGTTGAAATGTTGTCTGTGAGGCTAAAATTTGTTTTCCATGCAGGAGCTGCGTGAGCGTGTCTTGAGAGGGAAATACCGTGTGCCCTTTTACATGTCCACAGACTGCGAGGGAATCTTGCGCCGATTCCTTGTCCTTAACCCTACCAAGCGCTGTTCGCTGGAGGTGAGCGGGATCACCAATAGGAATAGAAGGGTTTATTATTTCTTCAATTGCTTTTATTTCAACGGCTTAAGTTAAAAGTACATATCATCATGTAAACAAAATCTCAAAAGGCCCAAAGACTGCCAACTTGTCCTTCTGGCCCATTCTATTCAGTTTATAGTTTTACAAGCTTGCAAAGTGATTCAATGTCACTTTTATTGGTAAAAACTCGTGATACTATGATTTAGTCAGCCTGGAAGTTGTTCTTTTAACCATTCAGGCTTATACAAATGTGCTGTTATTCTGGCAAATTTGTTACTGTAGCTCTGAGGTAACAGTATTGTAAAAGAGGTTTGGATCCCACAGTCACTCTCAGATATGTTTTTGTGTTTTAAGAGAAAGGAATAGAGTTGTTGCTGAGTATTTTTCCCACTTACAGAGATGTTTCTCTCAACTTTAAAATCACTAAGTATATTTGTGGTTTTATTTCTGTATTCACAATTGTTGAACCAAGCAGAGCATATATTTTATTTCTCGTCTTTAAAAATTGCAAATTGTTGTAGATCAGTTATTTTAAAATGAATTGATGCAATTCTGTTTATTTTTGTTTAAAAAAAAGATATATATTTTGACCATAATTTGACTGCTATATTTAGCAATTTATATTTTTTGTTGTATACCTCTTCAGTCACAATTTCAAATTATTGTATACAGTAATACCTCGTTCCATAAAGAATCCAACATCTGTGAAGTAGAAACCTTAATTTTTTTCACAATTATTCTACAATTAAATACTCTATTATACACTGAAACAAAATAAATAAGCATTTTACAGGCTCAAGCATGTGTTGGAAAAAAAAGCACCGTATACACTTTTTTGTTAAAATTTATTTATCTTACGGATAACAAATGTAGTGTCAAATAATAATAAGCAGTGAGACTGTTTAGCCAGTCATAATGCAGAACACAATGCACAATGCAAATCTGTGAAGTAGCAAAACTGTGAAAAGTAAACCACGTCATAGGGACAGATTACTGTATGTAAAGTCAACTATTTTAAAAAAACACACACATACTGTAAGCAGAATCATTTTACATTATTTCCCTGGCGACATTTTCCCAGCAAATCATGAAAGACAAGTGGTTAAACGTAAGCTACGACGGAGATGAGCTGAAACCTCACAAAGAACCTGAGGAGGACTTCAACGACACCACCCGCATTGGTGAGTCAACCCTCTTTACCCTTCATCTCCTTTAACTTTTAAACAGAAACTCAAGGGATCGAAACCTGCCTGATATTTGACACATGTGGTTGCAGATGTGATGGTGGGAATGGGTTTCACAAGGGAAGAGATCCGAGATTCTCTGCTCAGTCACAAGTATAACGAGGTGACGGCCACGTACTTGCTGCTGGCACGCAAGAACGAGGCAAGTATAACGAAAGAGTTTTTTTTCTCGCTGTATGATGTGCTCCCAATTTACTTCTCTGAAATTAGTACATTCAAATGTGAATCACTCAAATTATAGTTTTTCTACTCTTTGTGATGTTGTGCCTCCAGGAAACTACATCACTTTAACACTTTATCAATTTAACACTTTAGGACCAAAATAAGCTAACCTTGCTCATTCTACAATCATGTATATTTGCTTTACAATTTTTTGCACAAGTCCTAACTATTTGTTTACAAGGTACCACTATGCACTTCATGACTTATGCGTGCACTGTCTATTTATCTGCCGTACCGTCTACATGTGTGTCTTAGTGGAGTGTGTCCTAGAATTGTGTTTTTGTATTTTATTTTCTAGACACCGTGGGCTGAGAGAAACGCAATTTCAATTCTCTGTTTTTGCTGCAGAATTGACAATAAAGCTGACTTTGACTTATAAATTATGATCTACTCCAGATGCAATGCCAAAAAATGCACACTTGTTAAATGTTTTTGTACGTATTTATTTGTGTATAATGTGTACCCCTAATTTAAAAAAAAAAATAGTATAAAATCTTGTTTCAAGTTTTTTAGCTCAAACTAAGCATTATCACATTATCACTATGGATGAGCAATAATTAATTAGCCGTCAGATATCGCTGACCTCATTTGCTCAGCATTGGATACAACGAGATTCGAACCCCGATCACAGAAGTTAGAGCGCCGGATCTCAACTATTCGGGTACTAGAATAAAAGATGACGACAAAGAAAAAGGCCTTAGATTTGATCTCATCACAATATTTTTACTCAGGGTGCCACGTGGTACAACATTTATTGCCGCATTATGGGAAAGTGTTCAGCCAAAACAACGTGGTACGGTGAGTAAAAATGGTGTAATGATGAGATCAAATGTAATCCCTTTTCCCATGTCTCCTAGGTCCCTGGTGGTATAGTGTTTACACTGAGTATTTGGGCTTATTTTTATTACTATTATTATTATTATTGTTATTATTGTGCCGGGCCGTGAGAATATAGTCAGACATTAAACCGGTTAGTGGTACAGAAAAATGTTGTAGACCACTGATCTATGTCACTGGTGGTCGAGTGGTAATGATTTTGTGCTCTCTGCTGCCGCGACCTGGGTTCGATTTCCGTTGTATGCAATGTTTTGCGATTGTTGCCAGCGATATTTTTTGACTCATCAATCAGTGCACAAATTCAGTATTGTACAACTGTAAAACCTTTTGTATAACGTGCACCCACGTTATACACAAATAAATACAGATATTATGATTCAGTTACAGATTTGGCCATGATATGTCAGAAGAATCTCACCTCCTTCACTGTCCCCCTTTACAACACATCATCAAATTTGAATTGCTGCCACTCTCTGTTATCTTAGGTTGCAGGCACGGTCTCCCGGTCAGCCAGCAGTCTAAGCTTGTCTCGTGTCAGGACTGGCACCATCGCCAACGGTACCAGTAAACACACGACTTCCTCCTCTAGTTCTACTTCTTCAGCCCACAAGCCGCAACGCAGCGTTTCCACCTATCAGCGCCAAAGACGGCATTCCGACTTCTGTACGATTTGTTTACGTCTCGTCCCTGCAACCTTAAAGTGATTTGCATCTACTGAGCATCTTTTTTCTGGTAGGTGGTCCGGCAGCTCCCGGGTTGGCGCATTCCAAACGCAGCCCGAGCGGGGCAGCAGAAGGATCTGCGCTTAAGGAGGAGAGGCTGTCGGTCCGCAAGCCAAGCAATAACGCTGTGGGATCTCGGAGTATCCCCACACCGTCCAGTCCCATGGTCAGTTCTGCTCACAATCCCAACAAAGCTGAGATTCCCGACAGACGGAAGGAGGCCAACTCTACCGCGGTAAAATACGTCTATTTTTTGTTTTCACTCAGTCCATTCACCCTCATATTGAGATGCAAATCTCTGTGGCTGATTTCAGGTCAGGGGAATAAAGCAGCATCCAGATTAACCTGAGATGAACTCTTTATTGTATTTAAATGTTTGTGAGGTCTCTTTTACTTTCTTTGGTAGATTTGAGTTACATGACCTCGCTTTATGTGAATTTCCCTTAGGGGATGAATAAAGTATCTATCTATCTATCTATCTTTAGTTACACTCCTGTTTTATGACTAGTGACCAGCTTCTTTGCTAACATTTACGACAGAATCAACATGTTTTATGCTAAGTTAAAGGACACGCTAGCATCAACGAATTGGGTGAAGTTAGCTGCCCAAGCACATCTTACTGAACACTGCTTGTTATTGTAATTATTGGTACATACAAGATTTTAATGTCACTAGAGCACAGGAAACATAATCTAGTTGGAAAAGTACCGTCAACGTAATTAGATGAGTCACCTGCATTTTTTGTATGTTTTGCTTTCTTTTTTGTGCCATATATATTTTAACCGAAACACATTTTGCATTAAAAAAACACAAATCTTTTTTTTTGTTTTTAAAACCTTCTTGATGTGCTGATGGGATTTTATATATTTTCTTTTTCCAGAACAATGTCTCTAGTAGTGGCATGACACGAAGGAACACGTATGTGTGCAGCACAGATAGACACTCACTGTTGCAAAACGGCAAAGAAAACAGGTAAGAAACATTTAAAAATTAATGCATTTGTCCTTTATTGATTCTTTAATGCTCAAGTTTTTCCCTTTAGTGCAAGGTAAAAAATATTTGGACATATATAATTTAATAATGCTATATGTTTAGTGTATGTATTAAGAGTGGATCAAGAGTTCTCATTGAACATTTTGTGAAGATCTGCATGTGGTTTTGGTTCTACAAACCAATGTGAAGTGTAACTTGTTGTGACAGATGGTGATGTGCTGCTGAGTATGTTAGACACTGTCACTTCTAGCTGTGCTTTTTAAGTCTTTCACTCGAGTTGGCTCCAGTAGATTTAGTCCTTAAAGTGTTTTTATTTCAAGATTTCAGTTTACAGTGTATTTGGTGTCTCATTGCACGCAGTGCTCTGCTATCCAATAAAGTCATATTTTTTATTTAATATATGATGCAATGTAAGTAGCTGTTATTCTAGATGGTGTTCACATAGAAATAAATCAGTCATTAAAGGAAGAGTGAACCACTTGGATGATAATCTCATTTATGAATATTCACGACTAAACATTTGGGAGTCTGATCCATGTGATTAGCCATTTTCAGCAGGAATTTAGAATTTTAGAATTGTGTTTATTGTTATTGATAACAACTTAGTGAACATTGTTTCCCACTATATTACAGGTGACACTCATGAAATAAAAACTTAAAATAGGTCTGTTGTACATGAGATTAGGACTATGGCCATACATAGAAGCTTGATTTTAGCAATATATCTGGACGATTAGGATTTCCATCAATTTTAAAACAATAAACCCCCAAATACCACACATTAATTTAAAGAACGTTTCATTAATCATATAGAATATACTTTGCAAAATGTTCACACAGCATAAATGAATTTCAATCAGTTTTTGGGTGAGTTAACACATTTAATGCTTGTGCAAAAAACAGCTATTAATTTGCTTAAAAGATCACAATTAACTAGTGAGGAATAATTGTTTTATATTCAGCACCAGCTTTGACTAATTCATCTGAAACTCTTAAATTCCTTACCTTAGATTTCAGAAATCTGAAAATACAGGTGTAAGCAGATTTATTTAATTTATTCTCAGCCCTTCCTTGGGTATTCTTGAAGATTTAAAAAACAAATGCAAAAACTGTACATCCGGCTCAGGAAATGTGTTTTAATGTCTGTTGCTCTGAAAAATAAAACGCATAAGGTATTTTCTTTTTGATGTTGTTTACATGCTTTAACCCTTACTGCTGACCAGTTCTGAGTGGGCAGTCCTTCCTGGGGAAGGCTTTAGTTCAGTTTCTATTTCAATAAGGAAGGACGTTTACTCAGTGGATGGATAAATGGAAGTTCCATTTCCCTAATATGGCTCATATATTGCCTGTTTTCATCTCAAATTAGAAATGGAATTAGAATTACAATTTTGTTTATTGTCATTGATATCAATATGTGAGACATTTTATGCAACGGGATCAGTCATGGCAATCCAGGGTAAAATATCTATATTATACAATACCATATATAACAATATATACATAGTTACTTTCAGTTTTTTGCAATAGTATAGTTTTTTCAGTTATATAAATAACGCTATATGTTCTATTGTAGCGACAGTAGTCCTAGACAGTCAAACAAGTTGGATAATAAGTTAGGCAGACACATTGTGAGGATAAAGCGACAACTGGCACTGTGCCCTCATCACCAACAGCCCATCCTACATTTGCCTCTGAGGCTTTGTCAATGTGATGCCATTCCAGGCTGCTTGATGGGGTAAACACGTGCATGTCTGCACACATGCGTGCACTTCAGAAAAAAACACCTCTGTCAATAGACATAATGACAGATTGGTGACATTTTACGCCACTATATCTGTATCAAGGTGCATACCGTATTTTCCGGACTATAAGGCTCACCCAAAAACCCAAATAGGCCAGAAATTTCAATGTGTGCTACCTTATAATGCCTTATCTTAAATACTTACGGCCGTGTGTTTAGTTACATATTTTAGGATGACAGATTCACTTCCCACAATGCCTTTCCCTTTATTTCAGAATTCCGTTCGCTTCGTTAAGACTTTGTGAGTCAATGATACAATACTTTCGTGGCAGGACGTGCTTTTCACACCTAGGCCTTCCCTAGGCTGAATCAATCCAGTCCTCACTAACTATGGCCATTAAAAAAATGACTGCAGCTACAGCTGCGACACATAAAAAGCATCAATTGTAACCTCATAAAATTCCAATATTGCCACCCTGTCTATCTTTCAATCCAGACTCAAAACCCACCTTTTGGACATGCCTACTTATCATCAACTTCCTCACATGGTCCCAGCTTCTTTTTTTTAATTGTACTTGGTTGTATTTTTTTGCATTTATTGTCAGTTTTTATTTGTGTTTTTAATCACAAAATGTCTCAAAGGACTGTACAAGCCATAAATACACCATCCCCACCGACATACGGGCAAGGAAAAACTTCAAACTTCATTTGGCAAAATAAGAAACCTCGCGAAGGGACCACACAAGTGGTCATCCCCCTTCCTCGATGATCAGGCTGCAATAAATGTTGCATTGGGTAACAATACACAAAACGTATTGAACATCAATTAAAAAAACTAGTTAATATTTAATATTGTCTCACAAAGTCCATGACAGCAACAAAGCAGCTTAATATTTCAGACGGCTGGTCAAAGCAGATAATAACATGCTTCAGCTCAAGGCGCTGCTTCGCTGACTCATCCTGACCATAGAAATAGGAATACAACCCCATTTTACTGACCAAAAATCATTTTTTATTTATGCACAAATACATCCTCCTTTTTTTCTTTATAAAGATTTCAATTACTTTGTCATACAATATGTGCGTGTCATCAAGAAGTTCTTTTCTATCACCATTGAAACTAATGCTGAAAGTCTAGCCTGTCTTGGCATGCGTTTTAATTTGATTTAGTGCAGAAAACGTCTGTTCCATAGAAGCAGTGGACACAGGATTTTTTTCTTCACGTTTTTTGAGTGATACTTCCATTACCGCCCCCTAGTCAATCGTAGTTTGCGAAACCGGTGACGTTTACCAATGCCTGCTAGCAGGCTCTGAATCTCAATGGCTAAACCAATAGCTTTATCGAACACTGATGTTATGCCTCGGGGCCTTCATAAGTCTTTGTGAAGGCCTCCTGGCAGATTTCTGACCCTGGCAACAAAAAATGGCTGAAATGTGATTGGTGAAATGCTTAAATTTGAAAGCACACCTGAAGGGCAGCACGGCGGCGCAGTGGTTAGCGGCACAGTTCTAAGGTCTTGGGAACCTCCTGTGTGGGTTCAAATCCAGCTACCGGACTTACTGTGCGGAGTTTGTATGTTCTCCCCGTGCTTGCTTGGGTTTCCTCCGGGCACTCCGGTTTCCTCCCCCATTCCAAAGACATGCATTTCAGGTGGATTGGCCGGTCCAAATTGTCCCTAGGTGTAAATGAGCGAGCGAGTTGTCTGTCCCTGTGTGCCCTGCGATTGGCTGGCAACCAGTTCAGGTTGTCCCCTGCCCACTGCCCGATGATTGCTGGGATGGGCTACAGCACCCCCGCGACCCTACTGAGGATGAGCGCTGCAGCTAATGAGAGATGAGACATCTGAAGGCAGCGCAACCAGGGGGAAACCATAAAAGGAGGCTGACAGACAATTTGGAACTATTTCCTAAGTATTTATTGACAAGATATAATATCACATCAGTTATTCTTAAGCCAGCAGACTGCCCAGCACTGCAATACTGTACTTCAGTTGTCCCCAACCTTGTCTGTACCACGGTTTAATGTCTGACAATATTCTTTTAATTCTATGCGTCTTTTAGTCCAGTGAAAAAAAAACATGTTAAAAGACAAATATTTGTAGGTGTACCTTTTTATTCTGTGTACCCTATAGTGCGGAAAATACGGTAATTTCATAAATATAATGCACATTAATGGTTTGGTGTGTGTCTGTGATTGTGCGTCCCTGGGTGTTCATGTGCATAGCTGCTATGTAGAGCGTAATGAAAGCAGCCCGGGGGTAAAATCCGGGGGTGAGGTGTGTCCATGATGCTCCATGAAAAGACAAATGTCTTCCTGGAATTCCATTCAGGAAGTCAACATTTCCCTCTCTTTTCCTTTCCCAACCGCAGTTCCCTTTCCCACCGGCTTCCCCCTGCTTCCCCCTCCACACACAGCATCTCCGGCTCGACTTCCTCAACCTCCGCGGTCTCCTCCCGTCTCTCCCGGGGCTCCGCGGCCAGGAGCACCTTCCACGGCGGGCAAATCCGAGACCGCCGACCGCCCTTGAACGCCGCACCGGTTTCGCCCACGCCCTCGCATGACTTGAGCGGCACACTAAGTGGGGTCAGGACCCCTCGGACCACCAGCAACCTGCTCAGCAAACTCACCTCCAAGTTGACCCGCAGGTAAGCGGAGAAGCCGCGGGAGAAAAAGGCAGAAAAAGGACTGTGACTATGGACTATCGATGTGGTTAATTATATAGCTCAAGCAAAACGGACATTATAAAGTGTACTTGATGATGTCATACTGTGTACTGATGTTAATGACTTCTATTAGTACGTACAGTAAAGATCTCATTTACTAACATATCAGCTTTTATTCTTTTTCAGTGAAGCTTGACTTGTTGTCCGTCTCAGGTTTACATCTTTAGCCTCGGTTCCACTAGGCCAGACAGTACTCTCTAAATTAAACTCATGGGTTTCATCCAATTTGCTTGTATACTACTTTAGAAATGTACTTTTGTTGTTTGGAACATGCCCCAGAGAACACAAAGTAATCATACACTGTTTTAAAAAAATATCAAGACTGTGATGTGTTAAAACAGAAAAATGCTAGTCTTATTTATTTCAAAATACGTTGTAAAACAGGAAATACATTTTGTTCGAAAGGGGAACAAAACTTTAATTTCCTGTATCATCCCAGAATGCAATTTTAGCTGTAATATCTAATAAATATGATCCAGTGACACAATTATATTTTTTGTCATTGTTATTACACCGTGACAACCTCATATCAGCCCATTTCTATTAGAGGTATCACATCGGCGTCACCATTTAAAGGGGGACATACTTTTTCTCCTCGCCGTCTTCGAAGTAGCAGGATGAGACTGGTAAAAACAAGTGCTGAACTGACCAGTTTATAGTTTTTATTACAATAAAACAGAATATTCTGGGATTGGGACTACAGAATAAGGCTGTAATTCACAAGTGCTCTTTCAAAATGTCTGACAATCATATATATACTCAAAGGGCCGAACACCGAAATTAGAAGAAAATTCCCAAGGCACCAGCTTAACACCAGTCTTTCGTCCAGACTGGTGCCTGAAGGGTGACTTTATAAGGCTGATAGCCTACCTCTAATCAGTAAACCCAGAACATCTCTTAGAAAAATGTAAAGACTGTGTAATGACTAGATAAAGTGATGTATTGTGTCAACAGGCAAATAAAAATAGAAGTAAATAAATAAAGCATATGGTGCATTAATCATCACTAAATGATTAACTTGATTAAAATATTGATGTAATGATTTAAACGAACGAAAAGTATTTAACTGAAAAACTCGCACAATTATGACTCAATGGAGTGACACATCAATGTTCTAACAATAACAGCTGTCATTTAAATAGATACAATTTTAATTAACAAGCGGGGAAATCACCTTTTAAGAATGTAAGCCTTTCAAGTAAGACAAACAATAGTTTTTTATAACAAGTTTTAAAGTCTTTATTTCTTTTTTAATAGAATATACTTGTAATATCAATTTAGCTCTGTGTCAAGAGGCCTTTAAAACAATGATACATTCTGTATGTCTCATAGTTGACAAAACAATTGCAATTGTTGAAATGTGTCAGGCTTGCGTTCTTTACAGCAGGGGTCTTCATTTTTTTTTAAGATGAGAGCTACTTTTTATCACTGATTAGTGAGAAGGGCTACCGTTTTGATATGCATTTCTAAAATAACAACTTTGGTTGGTATAACTATATTGGTAATATGTTACTATTGAGTTATTATCAATTGCACTTATTAGAAGTGGGAGTTGGGTCAAAATATCAACCACAATAACATCACATGAGTGAGAAATATAAATGGTTATCTATTTTCAGAACCAGCCCTCGGGCTCCTCGAGTGTTTTTAGGGGCTACCTGGTACTCGGCAGCATTCTGAAATAGCATTTTTTCCCCTAATATGTTTACATCAGAAGAGTATTGCTCAGTGGAAACGAGGCTTTGTATTTGCATTGTTCGCTTTCACTGTAGTGTAATCTCAACACATGACATCACTTCCTGCCTTTTAAGTATTTCCCTGAAACTTTCGAACATATTTGATCTTGAGACGTACAACTTCATTTTCTTACCGCGTGGCTGCCGCCGGTGGTTGTTGCTTTTTTGGTGTTTGTTGGACTGTTTAACCACGTTTGCTTCCCCTCGCCAGTCACCTGCCGATCCGCCATCCCGTCGTCGTCTTCAATCTTCTTCTGCTTTGTTTCCTCTCACCTCCATTATGTTTTCCTCCCTCCCCTCCCACTTTCTGTCTTTCTTTGCTCTGACACTCTGCTGTTGTTGTGTCATTCCGCACCTCCTCTTCCTCTTCTTCCAGGGTCACTCTTGACCCTTCTAAGCGTCAGAGTTCAAACAAATCCGTGTCGGGCTGCAACCTCCCGCAGGCCACAAAAACAGTTAGTAAGTCTTCCTTTCCCATCTTTTCTGGCTGCTGTGTGTCACGCTACATGTCCGTTTGTGTCTACCTGTGTGTGGCTCTAGTTGTCCGTATCACTGGTTGGAGTGTGATGTGTTCACACAAACATACATTGGTGGTATGTTATAGATTTGAGGTTTCAAATTGGAAATCATACATACAGTGTGTCTGATGAACCAGCAACAAGTGTTGGACTGCGTAGTCTCTGTTTTAACGTGGTCGTGTCATTTGTTGTGTATATGTTTGAGTGTGGACCTGTTTTGGCCTCAATGGCTCCCTCTGTGTGCCTAACACGGTATAACAGATGAGAACAGATCAAAATTAGAATTGGAACTGGGTTTTTTTTGTCATTGATAACAACGTAGTGATCATTGTTTACATCAAGATTAGACATAACACTCCAGGATAAACACGTAATAAGGACTTAAAACTGAAAAAAGTGATTACTCTATGTGTTTTTACTCAGTAATACAACTTGGGTGTCGCATTTAGTTCACTAAAAATGCAAAAATGAGATTGAAAAAAAAATATTGGTCCTTTATCGGATAATTTACAAATTCTTAAAGTAAAATTATTTTCTTCTGGTATTATTTCAATATGTTTTTGGTCTTGAAAGATTCAAACTTTTGCTGCACAACTCTATTATGATTATTCTTGTTTTGATTAGTTTTAACAATTCTTAGATTCGCATGGATAAACACTTCTTTTTCATATTTTTGGGGGTTTGGGTTGACATTTGGAGTGTATTTGAAACAGGTCTTTTCTTACTTTTACCATTTTCATCCTGGAATAAAAGAAAACCCGCCACCACGCACGCCTCCCCACAATCCTCTCCACCTTCTTTCCTTCAGTGTAATGCTTTCCGTGGCTGGAACACCGAAGGTAGAAGTAAGATAAAAACAGACTGGCGCGGTGAAAAAAAAAAATATATATACTCTTTAAACTCAGTTTGGGATTGTTGACACATATTCAATAGTCAAGTCAAGTCATATTTATTTGTTTAGCCATTAATCACAAGAAGTCTCAAAGAGCTGTACAGACAAAGACAGACATCACCAATATGAAAAATAGGTAATCACAATAAAAAAATGTGTAATTTTGAACTTTTTAAGGACACCTCCAACTAAGCATTCTATCTCTACAATGCTTTATTTGTTTTAGTATGCATGTATTTATATAAAAATCTTTTTTTTTTTCAATAAACTCCTTGATTTAATTTTGACAACTACAGTATGTTATCAAAAGAAATTGTGTATAAAATATAAATAGTTTAAATATAATTCTTCTACGATCATTCAATTTGCATATTTTTCAAATTGCTTCTTACTCGATTCTTCCTTTTAAATACTATTTTGATGTAATTTAGAGTGTTTTTATTTACAGAAATGCTGCGTTTATGATTTTCTCTAAAATCTATTGCTATTGTCCAAAAAAAGACTTGATATGACCGAACCCAATTGTCTCGTGTGTTTTTAGTAAGAACGTGACTTTAATTTGAAATATTATCCTAAATTAAGAAAGCCGAATCATAGACACAGATCATTTCATCTGCTCTTCCTCTGGTATCATCTATATTCTTAACCTTTATATATTTGTTTTTGTTTTGTTTTTTACAAAGATGCAGTGTTTATACTCAATTGTCCTCTTTGTAAGCTAATGCCCCACAAGTGGAGATGACATTTACAGTTTGAGTAGTTGCCAAGGAACAGAATTGTGCATCTGCGCACGTGTGTGTGTGTTTATTTGTGTGTTTGTTTTTGTTTGTGTATGTGGTGTGAGTGCGGCAGTCTCCCATGTGCTGTTTTCCAGCAAGATTAGTTCAGTTAATCTGGATTTCCGCATCTGTTGAAGCGTCATCTTACACAGCTTTTCTTTTGTTCTGTTGCCGTTCTTTCTTTCTTCCGCTGCTCTCTCATCATGCACATGTACCATCGGCCTCTTCGCCGTCCTTAACAAAGTTGTGCAGCATTTCTAAAGATTCGATCAGTAACTGTGTAGACGACGCAGTGCACTTGACTTTTTTTTTCCCCTCACACTTTATAATATGACGTGTGCTACTGTTCTCACGTGTCAACTGATGAGTGTGATGGATGAGTAAGCGTGTTCTGTGTTTAAACTGGTGAGACTCAGCAATTTAAATCAAAGTTTTTTTGTAAATGATTGTCTTTCTTGGTTGTTTTCTAATGGCCGCCTTTTTTTCTTCCTCTTGAGGGTCACAGACGAACCTGAGAGAATCAGCAGATCTCCGGTCACAAGGTGAGTCTTGATTGACATTTCTTGGCACATATCATGTCACATACCGGTATCTACTTTTTGTACTTCACTGCCCCTGTGTTTATTCAACAAAAACATTTAAGACACTCACTACATCCCAAAATAGTAGTGCAGTTACTATTTGAATAAAAAAGTTTTTTTAGAAATGTGTGATGTAAGAACCTTTCTATATAAAAAATGCAAACTTTAGGGATAAACTCAAGCAAAACTATAGATTGGACGCCATTTCAGAAAAAAAACATTTAAGGGAGAAAAGTATTGGTAAGTTTATGATAATTACAATGTTTTTAGCTTCAGTTGATTTCATTATTAATGGAACCCAAGTCCATCAGGATTTTTCATTATGTAGTTAAGAAAGGGTCAACACGTGCATCTTTTTCTCTTCAGGAAATATTTAACAGTGAGTTATATTACTAATCACTAACTAATATACGAATGGCCATGATTTGTACCTGATATACCAAGGACTAAATTTCTTTTTTAAAAATGTTTGTGATTTGTTTTCTTCCAAAGGCTCTTATGACTGAACACACATTGCGACCAAATACTTTGAATTTTCTGGAGTTTACTACGCCAGTTTATAGCAAATTATGAAATACGCATATTCCATGAAATTGAATTTTTTTAAAAAAAAAGAAAGAAACATGCATTTTTATTTCAGCAATAATGATTGTTCCTTGGTTATTTATGGTGTATTAATGCTTTCTGTTAGAAACTTACAGTAACAGCAGTTTTTTTTTACATAAGATTGTTTAAGAACTACTTACTGCTTCAAAATGGTGCTCCTAAATGCTACTATTCTTTATAGATTCTAAATTTATGATTTTCAAATTTTAGCAGCTCTGTAAAAATACTGTGTTTACTGTATTTTATGTTATTTTATTATGGTCATAAATAGAAAACAACACCTTTTTGGATGAAAGGATTTTTGAAATTATAACATAACAAGTAAAAAATAGCTCTGATCTCAGTTGATTTAAAAGCTGGAATTGCATAATACAAAGTGGCTACCCAGTGTACCCACATCAAATGAACATCCGGGCCAGTTTTGGCCCGTGGGCCTTGTGTTTGACAGTCATTCACAGATGTATGGCTTTAAATTAAAGATCTATAAGGACTTAGCACACCCAAAACTTGAATCCACAAATGTTTCATTTTGTTTCCTAAAAGTCTTGTGTGTTTTTTCATAGTGTCTCAGGCCATCGGCAGCAGGTAACGTTAGCTTAGTTAGCTGTGTGGCTGCTGGTGCTGGTCCACCCCAGTGAAAACATATTTAGACCTGTGATGTAGCATATCTACAAAATGTCAGTTTTATTGTGTTTCAAAATGAAATAGATCAATGTATTTAATAAAATAGTGTTCAGTTGTTGTGGCATCCGTTAATCAGTGATGTTTCCTGGGTTGAATTGTTTCGTTTCTCGCTACATCAGACACTCTTACCCAAGTAAGTAACCTAGCGGAGGTTGATCACGCCCGGTCTTGCGTCGCAGTAGCAGTCCAAGGATCTGCCCTTTTGAGCCATAGCCACCTAGTGGCTTTTTCTGCGACTTCACTAGCTGATTTATTGGCCTTCTTCTTGGCTTCCTCCGTCACACCCAAACATCCTAGGACTTTGCAGAAAGATCGTCCAGCAAAGCCTCTGCAGCCAACTTCTATTGGGCAGTAAAAAAAATTCCAGTCCCTGCCCCTGCACTCCTCCACCAGTTGCTGGTATTTTTCACGATTCCTTTCTTTGGCTTCCTCAATGCGCTCTTCCCAGGGTACTGTTAGTTAGATATTTTGAAGCCTCATAGGTGACGATCAATGTCCGGGCCAAGAGATGTTACTATGATGTGCTGGGGGAACTTTGGCTATTTTCCCAGGTCGATGTGCAACTGCTAATCAGAAGCAGTGTGGGGAGGAGTACTGCATTGTCTATGAACATGCCTGGGGTTTCTCTCCTGCCTCCTCCTTGATTAAAGGGTCTGCCTTGGTCTGGGCTTGGTGGTGTTTACTCATGCTAACTGCTAGGGCCTTTCTCTCAGCAACTGATTTTAGAACCCGGTCCTGGATGTTCGACCAGGTCACTTTGCGCTGTAACGTTTTGTCTCACTTTGTCCATGCCCCCTGCTGATGGATTCCAACTAGAGGTAAGATCGGGCCCAAAAAAAGCACCCGAGCCCGACGCAGGCCCGAGGGGTAATAAACCCGACCCGGACCGAGCCCGACTAATTAACTGGATTTGCTGGCCCGGCCCGAGGGGCCCGAAATTACATATTTTATTTATAAGGAGGGGTGATTTATGATAACAAATTAAACTCTGCCTTTTGTTACAACATCTAGGCCTAAGTTAAATAAAACTGTATAAACATTTACATCTTTTATATTTCTGTGTCTGCACTGCAGATGTCACATTAAGCGACAATCTGTCATTGACGGTTTTTTTTTCGAGGTAGCGAAAACATTTAAGGGCGTCCGTCATTTTGACGACTTGATCATTGGGCCATAATCCACAGCAGCAGTAGTAGTACGTCCTTAAGATTTTAGCGCACTTTCATTGAGGGGGTGTTGACGACGTGTTGTGCCCTTTTCCGACTCCTATGAAAATCCCCCCCCCCCCCCCCCCCCCCCGATCGTATTCTATATAAAACGCTTATTAAAACAATAAAGCGAGCTAATTATAATAACTGTCTTTGGGACGAATGATAATATAGATGTCTGACGTTCATTACTTTTGCCAGGACAGCTTTTTAAATGTCTGATCAGCGTCGAGGTCCCAGTCTTTTTGCTATCGTATGCGAGCAAATTGCCACATTGACACTAAGCGAAGCCAACGCAAGTCTGTGTATCATTTTCTACTATCAATTTGAAATTGCTCCACACTTGACTCTTACCAGAGTGCGTTTTCCTCGTCAGTTCTCCTCTTTTGAGTTTATCCTTAACTTCTTGTTGGTCCGACTCCATATCGGGGATACCAGGCCAAAATCACGCGAATTTGCGGAGGGGAAGATTATTAAGAGGACAGCATTCACGTCACGTCACGTGCACAGAGCATGCTCTGGCTCCGTTAAAAGCAATTACAGCTCCTTCTCCGTTTTATCCAAATTATTTATTTTATAACAAGTATTCCTTGGTCTAGTATCCATACATAGTTTAAGTATATATTTTTAATGAACATTTAACACATTATTAATTAATTTAAAAAAAAAAAAAAAAAGCAGGACCGAACCCGACCCGACCCGACCGTATGACTGACATTTCAGGCCCGACCCGGCCCGAAATTGCCTCGGGTTCGGGTTCGGGCTCGGGCCATAAATCTTAGCTCTAATTCCAACTACCCTGTTCACCCGGTCTTCCTCTAAACCTGCTCAGACATTTTCCTGGAGTAACTGGTGTCTCCCCCCTTTGCTTGGGCCCGGCTCACTTGTGTCCTAAGGAAGTAGGCCAGGCCTGCTCTCCTGGTTGTCAGAAGTCCTACAAGTGGATTCTGCCTCAGGCGTGACTCCGCCACATCCGCTGCCTTCTCAGTTCTCCGCTTCTTTCGGGTTCTCACTTTAATCCCGGCTGAGACACCTTGCTATCCTTGGAATCCCTAGACTGTAGGGCCTCTCTTGTACATGCCACCTTTAACTCCTCAGTGAGCCCACTGAAGGGTAGCTGGACGGTGTTGTTTATCACATACAAGGCAGCGCTTGTGAGTCTGCGGGGAAGTCCCGGCCACTTTAGAAGAAAGCCGCTGATCCCCCTTTTCGAGAGACTCCATATTTGCACCAGGGAGCCACTTGGCAGCGTCAAAGAGCTGTATGGCTTCTTAGCAAGTTGAGCGGTTCTGGAAGTTCAAATTTGTTGGCAATTAATATCTTCCTCTGCCTTTTGTTGGTCCAGCGCGTTTTGGTTTTAGAGCTTTTTGAAGACGAAAAAGATTTGTGCATACATAATGTAGTTTCGTCAAGCTTTTTTACAAATGTATACAACTCAGACCGCAATGCCATTCGCGCAGAAAAGGATTAGGGTGATTGTTTCTCCAATCATAATGCTGAACAAAATGCATGAGGAAAATTCCCTAAGTAGTGAAACTAGAATAAGTAAACCGCGATACAGCACCACTGTGCAAAATAATATACACTGTGCCTTTAAGTTTTTTTGTGCCTAGATCTTCCAGTTTAGTTAATAAAACCTCTTAGTTGGAATATGAAGTGGTGCTTTCAGTTGATAGGGCAACAGTAATGACTGTAAGCGTAACTAGTATGTGATGTTTCCTCTCCTCTTTTCTTCCCTCCATCAAACTCATCTAACTTGCAACCCTCCCACTCCATTTGCTCCAGTCGCCATATATCTGGGCATCAAAAGGCGTCCGAGCCCCGGACCCCCCGATGCGGCTGGGATGTGAAGGTCCGCAGTCCCCGCGACCCGGCTGAGGTGGTGCTGGCTCTCCGGGAGGCGGCCCAAAGCTGCGGCTGCCAGGTGCACCTGGCGGGCCCCTTCCTGCTGTCCTGCACGCACGGGGCCGCAGGGGCCCGAGTGGCCTTCGAGGCCGAAGTCTGCCAGCTGCCCGGCGGGCCGGCGCAGAGCAGCGGCGTGCGCTTCAAGCGCCTGTGGGGGGCGCCGCTCGCTTTCAGGGACATCGCCACCAAAGTGTCCAAGGAGCTGGAGCTCTGAGGGAGATCCGGGCGCCAGTTCCTCGCTGCGCCTCCGCCAAAGAAGTTTGTTCTGCGGCACATCTTGAACTGCTGAAAACAAGCGAAAAGAGAACGTCACACCACTCACTTTAACATTTTGACTGATCCACTCCCCACAAGTGTTAAGACCACATTTGAAACAAAATACTCGAGATTAAGTCCACCAGAATTAGGTCATGATCTTAACCTCTTGAGACCCGAGTTCCTGTTTGATGTGCATTTTTGGTTTCGTTTTGCTATTTGGGCTTATTGGACCTTGATAAATATCAAAAACCAAGCTTCATCTTTCTAGATGGTGAAGTTTTTGCGAAGAATGATGTCCATATGTGGCCACACTAAAACAGAATCAGCTACTACGTTAATTAAACCCAAAATGTGACATACACACATGTGTACGTCAGGTCTTAAGAGGACTCGAGTCGTTTATTGACCCACAGAAAATCCCAAGAAAGCTCTTTTTTGTCCCTTTTATTTAAACGATATTATAAACACTGAGCACTCTTTTTATTTAATTAAAATAATTCAGTGCATTTGTATTGCATTTCTCTAGAGTATAAAGTGATTCGAATACCAAATTGTCTCTTCACAAAATATCATGATTTTCACAGGGGAAAAAAATGTTATTTAAGAGTTTGACACCCTTTCTTTTTAAAAAAACACTTGGGAGGAAAACCAGACACTTTTTGGAGTGATTTTCTTTTCTTAGGTTAAAGACTGTTTTTCCTTTAAAGTCATATTTATCAACCCCCCTCCAAAAATCAAAAGAGAAATCATTTTTTCAGCTTGATAATATTCCAAACGAAAACTTTTCTTTTGTATTTATTTAAATTAGTTTACTGCTTTTTTTAACTGTGTTTTTCTAGAGTTAAAATGGATTTATCCTCAAAAAAAGTTCAGCACAGCCTTTCTTTTTAAATAAATACACGGGAGGACACTTGTTTTTTGGAGGAACCCCTGGCAGAATTTTTGAAGTTGTCTTTCTTCCCTAAAGACATTTTTTTTCTTTTTTTTAAAAATGCTATTTGTTTTATCCTGTAATATGGAATGAAGGGAAGCCAAAGACGGTCATTCTTGTTAAAGTATTACATAATCTTTATTTTACTTTAATTTCTTATTAGTTCCTTCGGGAGTCAAAGTTTTCTTTCCTTTCTTTTTCAAAAACAACTTAATCGATCATATGTAATCACATACCATTCCAACTTTGATCTTGTTCTATATTCTCTTGTGTGTTTTTTTTTTTAATGTGGTCCTAATACTCCAAAACAATAGGTATTATTTTTCCTACCGATATGTCGTCAATCCTTCTTGAAGCGCTGCTACTCACAGTCACATTTGTCATTTTCAAATACGAAAGGAGAGGCAGCAAAAAATGTGAGTAGCCAGACAACACATTAAAGTAGCGACTCTTCATTTTGACTGCCAGCCTGTAGAAGGAGACATGCAGTGAAATGTTCATTACTAATACAACTACTTCCTCTTCCTGTAGTTTTTTTTCTGAGGTAGGATGGATTCAGTGGTTTATAGTCACACCTTGGACTACAAAGCCCTGTGATGTTGGCAAAAAGAAAGGGGTTAAATAATGTTAATTTTTCCACCTATAGATGACTTCTCGTCATTGTCTTAATGCAAAGTTCCGATCGGATTCTTTGTATGGAGTTGTTAATGATCACGCACTTCCCACTAACAGTACAACATTAGCTATATCAGAAATAATGAATCACGGGTGAATTTTTGATTAATGCGCACAATTCTTTTGCTACCCAGCATTGCAACGTAAGCATTTAGAAAATAAGGGATGTCTAACAATAACTACATCTAAAATATTCAACATAATACAGTATTACATCCTCTCCAAGCAGGTAAAACATGTCCAATTTGATTGTTTTAACAAGTGTTCTGTTCTTCATATTAACATGTCACAGTAATGAAAACACATTAAACATTTGAAATTCACATAAAACCTTCCGGAAAATGGTTTTTTTTTTACAATTGTAAAATCCAAGCTGTACTTAAAGTGAACCTCCTGTCTGACTGATGTGATGTTTTTTTTTAAAGAAAAAAAACATGCATAAGCATATTTATTATGATCATAATGATAGCCAACTGCCGTAAGGCAAATGTCCAATCTGTCAAGTATGAGTCCGTTCACGTACCTGTTGCTACCTAATATTAGCCATAATTAGCATCGTTGTGCAGTGTTCTGGGAGTCCAACAAGGCTTTTGGCGTAGAATCCTGTTATATTCTTACTTTTGTTTATTTTTAGATTTAAATATTTAAAACTTTGGTACGATAAATTGCTAAAAATAACACTTAAAACTGAAAAGAGTCACAACGAAGTTGGCATTGCATAGCAACAGAAAGCTATAATACAAAATCAGTGGTGAGATGTTAGCATTAGCATGAAACGAGGCCTGCTAACGGGGTGTGACTGTCAACTCGGTGAAATACAAAATGTTTTGTGTTTGTGGCTGGTCTTCATATGGCGACTGAAGATGTCAAGTTGTTCTTTTCTGTTTTTTTTTTTTAGTTAAAGCCTCCAGGACATGCTTTCGCCTTTTGTAGCCGTCACTGTTTTTAATTTATGGAGTGAGCTGCAGTCCTCAAAATGCAACGTGTGACACAAATAAAGATTTCCAACCTCTTTGATATTTCCAGGTGGCATTTTATCCCGCACATTTTCATATTTTTGTAGAAGATTGAACTCACTATCTATTTTTAGAAGGTTAAACAGCAATGAGGGGCATGTATCTTTGTATTTGCCATTTGTCACTATTAAACAATCAGATTGATTAGGGTATGCACTTGGATTTATATATATATATATATATATATATATATATATATATATATATATATATATATATATATATAATCAAATGAATGTCAACAACTGGACAGTTTTATTGAGGTTATGTGTGACATATATGTTGTAAAATGTCACATTGCTTTAGAGTGGGGTTTAGCAACAAGTGGCCCCAGAGCCGCATGTGGGTTATTTGGCACTCCATGGTGACTGCCTGGCGCTTTTTCAAAAAGTTTTGGTCATGCAAAATGATATAGGCTCTGCAGGAGGACAAACATGACACAAACATTCTAAACGGGTTCCAATGAATATAGATAGATACAGTAAAGTACAGCATACACATATCTCATTAGCTGCACCGCTTATCCTCAGTAGGTTCACGGGGGTGCTGGAGCCCCTCCCAGCTATCTTTTAGCAGTAGGCAGGGAACACCCTGAACTGTTTGCCAGACAATCGCAGGGCACACAGGGACAGACAACTCGCTCGCTCATTCACACCTAGGGACAATTTGGACCGGCCAATCCACCTGAAATGCATGTCTTTGGAATGTGGGAGGAAACCGGAGTGCCCGGAGGAACCGCACGCAAGCACGGGGAGAACATACAAACTCCGCACAGGAAGTCCGGTAGCTGGATTTGAACCCACACAGGAGGTTCCCAAGACCTTAGAACTGTGCCTGCACACGCACTAACCACCCGGTTAGGAAGAAGTCAACAAAGCACTCCAAAGGAGGGTCAAGAATGACGACAAAATAATGAAATGTCCACACCCTGGTCCAAACCTTTGCTGACACATAACACAACAAATAACAGTCAAGTCAAGTCACATTTATTTATATAGCCCTTAATCACAAAAATGTCTCAAAGGACTCTACAGGATTACAATGACACAATTACCTGATCTTAAACCAACATGCGGGCAAGGAACAACTCAAAACCTCAGTGTGAGGAAAAAGAGAAACCTTGAGAAAGGACCTCACAGGTGGTATCCCCCTTTCAGAATGACCAGGGTGAATTACATTTAGCATTACAGTACACAAACATAGTAAACACTAGGTAACACGTTGAAAATGTGTCCGGAAAGTGCATGACAGCAGCGAGAAAATATATAACATTGGAGAAAATACCAAGGCTATGGGTTGTGGGTCAAGAGTAAGAAAGCTAGCACACTGATTTAAACAATTCAGCATACACAGTGACCTGGAATAATAGCTACAGAGTTTCATTTTGGGATATTGTAAAAAAGCCACTCACCAGATTCTTGAAGTAGATAAGTCGCTATATCTAGTCTCAACTTGTTGACTTCATTTTTGGTGGTTTTGATGGTGATATCTTCTCCTTTTAATACCTTCTCTGCAAACTAAAGAGTTTGATTGGTATTTTAGGAATTAAAAGTAAATACACAACCCATGAAGATAGCAAGATCCATGTTATTACATAACAAATTGGATATGGCATTTTTTTTTTCATGAGAATCTTGATGGTCAGAGGGGATCCTTATAAAATCCCAATTTAGGTACATGCCATGAACATCCGAAATCTCATGACAACAGACCCACAGGTCAACATTTAATTTAAATATTGTTCATGACTTTGAGGTTGTCCTCATTGTGTAAATGACATACTGTGCATGTCATTAATCGAATTTTGAGATTCAAAATGTTATAAAAATTCAGACAGCCTTTTATTTTTCATACATGTATCACTAATTACTGTAGATTGATTGCAGTATCAAAACATAGCCTACATGATTTGGTAATTTGTAATACACTAATGGCTTAAATTCCTCCTCTTTCTTTTTTGTCAGACAAAGTATTTATGTTTTGGTTCCTTCAGAAAAGTGTTTACATAGTTTATTCCTTCAAATAAACATTACTATTCTCACACTGCTTATTTCTTCGTTACCTATTTGCAGTCTTTTAACGATCACATGTTTTTTTCTCGTATAAAATGTCCCTTTTCATTTCATAAAATAATTTAAGTGAAATAGATTGGACCATTTGGTTTTTAAAGATATACATGATTCTTCCCTGATTAATGAACATTATAATTCTTGCTTGAGGGGTTTTATGTGACCAAAAATGCACCCCCTCTTAAAACAGGTTCAGTTGTATCCAGCGAAGTGTGCTTTTCACTGCGAGGATATGGGCCCACCACTAGTAACCAGGGTAAATTTCATAGACCTGTGACCTTCATAGCCAGAGAGAGATGGGGGGTGCATTTCTCGGCAGGAAAAAATGCACCCCTCTTAAAACAGGTTCAGTTGCATCTAGCGAAGTGTGCTTTTCACTGTGAGGATAAGGGCCCACCACTAGTAACCAGGGTAAATTTCATGGACCTGCGACGTTCATAGCCAGAGATAGATGGGGGTGCATTTCTCGGCAGCCAGGCTGTTGCAGCCAAACCAGCATTATTTACATTTATTAGGTAGACGTTGGATCATTTGTACTAGAAAAAAAAATGACACCGTTGCTGTGACAATATTAGGCACACCATGATCTGTTTGATCAAGTCAAATACAAAATACAATTATCGACGTGTTACGTCTTCGTTTGACGATGAGAAGAAATTAAACCCGTTTGTCTCCCGTTTATCTGTTGATGATTTGACAGTTCGCTTCAGCATAATACACTTTATGGTAGAGTGCATAACTGTTTCAATACGAGCGATTTGAGTCGAAAAAGTCAAAATAAACACGTTACCTGCTCAAAAGTGGTTTATATACGGTGTGCATTACCGTTCGATTACATTCACAACAAATACAAGACGGAATGGTTTAAGTTGTATTACGTTCCCAACAAATGCAAGACAAAGTGGTGTTGGTTATATGTTCGCCATTACATACCCGAAAAGTGAGATAAAACGAGGTAATAGTGCTTATAGTAGCGAGAGTGACGTGTGCGCGCTCCCGCGACAGAGGATGCAATTCTCGGCAGGGATGCATTTCTCGGCATAACACCGGCCCGTTCTCCATCTCGTTCAAAACTTGAATTTTCAATCTTGTTCGGATAAAAGCAAAGTCAAAACCAAAACTGGGATATGCCATCGTACTTTACAGAAAATATAGGGCACGTTTTCACTACGATTTACAGTCAAGGTGCCACACAAAATAAAACTCGTTTTGGCTGGACAACGCTAAAGAATCCTTCATATAAAAGCTCACTATATAATCTGTGTTCAGTGTTCAGATACTTTTTGATGAATCTACGGAACAAATTTTTAATACGCCAAAACACCGGTAGAAAACTTAAGAAGTTATTTGATTGGGTCAGTGGGAGGGATGGGTGGAGCTATGCAAAAAGTGCAAGCACTCCCTCATATCTCTCGCCCTACGCCGTCTGCGCCAAAGGTAAGCACATCAGGCTCCCTGTTTGCAGAATGTTGTGACGTTTTTACAAAAAAAATGCTTGCATCTGGTTTTTAAACCAATACGTAGGAAAAAAAAGGGTCAAACTGAGTTTAACCGATCTTGAGTATTTGCAAGAAAGAGACAAGTTTAAAGTGGTATGTTTGTTGATTTTAGGACACGGGCTCTGGCATTATTCTCTTTTCATAATTTTTTATCAAATCATCAAAAATAAATGTGCTGAAGACTAAGCTTTTTTCTGGGGCGCGGGTTTAGCAATGTAGTAAATTTGTTTTATAATATATGGTGTAGCTCTTTCCCAAAATAAAACTAATATATTTTGCTTTTATGGCTCTTTGAGTCAAAAAGGTTCCCGACCCCTGCTATATACTATATATATATATATATATATATATATATATATACTATACCCTTTTTGCCGTGCTGAAAACACAATACTGCAAAGAACTACACAGTGTGCGATCAGAGTAAATGATCAAATCAGAGTCATAAGAGCAAATAAAACGGAATGATTAGAATTGTTATTTCTGAAAAATACATGTTTTATGTATATTTTCAGGTTTTGCAGCATTTTCATATTTCTACTTTTGACAGGAGATACAGTGCATCCGGAAAGTATTCACAGCGCTTCACTTTTTCCACATTTTGTTATGTTACAGCTTCATTTCAAATTGTATTAATTTAATCTCTTATTTCAAAATTCTACACAAAATACTCCATTATGACAATGTGAAAAAGTGTTTTTTTCTTTTTACTTTTTTTTTGAATTTATTAAAAATAGAAAACTAAGAAATCACATTTACATAAGTATTCACAGCCTTTGCTTAATACTTTGTTGATCCACCTTTGGCAGCAAATACAGCCTCAAGTCTTTTTGAATATGATCCCACAAGTTTAGCACACCTATCTTTAGGCAGTTTTGCCCATTCTTCTTTGCAATAAGTCTCAAGCTCAATCAGGTTGCATGGGAGACGTTTGTGCACAGCCATTTTCAGATCTCTCCAGAGATTTTCGATCGGATTCAAGCCTGGACTCTGGCTGGGCCACTCCAGGACATTCACGGAGTGGTTCTGAAGCCAATCTTTTGAGATCTTGGATGTGTGCTTTGGGTCGTTGTCCTACTGAAAAATGAACCTTCGCCCCAGCCTGAGGTCAAGAGCGCTCTGGAGCAGGTTTTCATCCAGGATATCTCTATATATTGCTGCATTCATTTTTCCTTCTATCCTGACTAGTCTGCCAGTTCCTGATGCTGAAAAACATCCCCACAGCATGATGCTGCCACCACCATGCTTCACTGTAGGGATGGTATTGGCCTGGTGATGAGCGGTGCCTGGTTTCCTCCAAACATGGCGCCTGGCATTCACACCAAAAAGTTCAATCTTTGTCTCATCAGACCAGAGAATTTTGTTTCTCATGGTCTGAGAGTCATTCAGGTGCTTTTTGGCAAATTCCAGACAGGCTTCCATGTTCCTTTTACTAAGGAGTGGCTTTCGTCTGGCCACTCTACCATACAGGCCTGATTGGTGGATTGCTGCAGAGATGGTTGTTCTTCTGGAAGGCTCTTCTCTCTCCACAGAGGAACGCTGGAACTCTGACAGAGTGACCATCGGGTTCTTGGTCACCTCCCTGACTAAGGCCCTTCTTTCCCGATCGCTAAGAAGAGTCCTAGTGGTTTCAAATGTCTTCCATTTACGAATAATGGAGGCCACTGTGCTCATTGGGACCTTCAAAGCAGCAGAAATTTTTCTGTATCCTTCCCCAGATTTGTGCCTCAAGACAATCCTGTCTCGCAGGTCTACAGACAGTTCTTTTGACTTCATGCTTGGTGTTTGTGCTCTGACATGCACACTCAACTGTGGGACCTTATATAGACAGGTGTGTGCCTTTCCAAATCATGTCCAATCAACTGAATTTACTGCAGGTGGACTCCAATTAAGCTGTAGAAAGAGCTCATGGGTGATCAGTGGAAAAAAGATGCACCTGAGCTCAATTTTGAGCTTCATGGCAAAGGCTGTGAATACTTATGTAAATGTGATTTCTTAGTTTTCTTTTTTTTTTAATAAATTCAAAATAAGTAAAAACAAAACTTTTTCACATTGTCATAATGGAGTATTTTGTGTAGAATTCTGAGATAATAGATTACATTAATACAATTTGGAATGAGGCTGTAATATAACAAAATGTGGAAAAAGTGAAGCGCTGTGAATACTTTCCGGATGCACTGTATATTAAGGAGAGCAAAATCTTTTGGGATATTTAAGTTTTTTTTTTCATATATACATTGACATAGGAGCAAAGGAATTTGAATGTTATTTTAATGTTAAGTTGTTTAAGTTAAGTTCTAAGTTGCATAATTTAACAAGCTATTTTTATTTACAGCAAAATAATAAATACTGTATAAGTGATTTAAGGTTTAGATTTAATAATTTTGTCTGTTTTTATTCATATTTATGTTCCAAAAACATTAAGTTTAAGTGTGTTCAATAAATGTTTATCCTGGTTGGCCCGCGACCTTAAGTGTGTTTTGAATTTTGGCCCCTTGTGCAATTGAGTTTGACATCCCTGATATAGAGTCACAATGGCCACCACAATGCTAGATAACAATATTTGCATTTCTCTTCTAAAACTCTACAGATAAACTGTATATTTTTATGTTTAAAATGATATGGTCACCAACAATATTTATTTATAATACTTTCCTTTTTAATGAAATACAATTATTTTGGATCAAGGAATTGTGCTTTGGAAGAGAAAATATAACGTGCGTCATCATGATTTTCTAGGAAATTGGATTTCTCACTGGCATGCTGTTTCTTGGTCGACGTGGCTTATGTTAACCACTATTAATTATAACCTGGTAATATCATACTAATAACATAGATATTACATGTTTTCAAAATGGATATCATACTGGTAGATATTTGCACTAATTTGTTACCAAAAGTAGGTGTATTTTTTAATACAACCAAAAACGAGTGTTAAAAAGCATAGGAAAAAATACCATCTACACTCAAACTCAAAGTCAAAAGATGTTTTTTGTATAGCCCTTAATCACAAGAAAACTCAAAGAGCTGCCGCTGGAAGGACCACAGACTATTACAGACTACAAACTTCACCTTGCAGCTTCTGTGCCGCCCGTCCTCAGTAGGGTTGCGGGGGTACTGTAGCCCAACCCAGCTGTCTTCAGGCAGTGAGAAGGGGACACCCTGAACTTGTTGCCAGCCAGTCATAGGGCACACTGAGACATACAATTCACTCACTCATTCACACTTAGGGTCAATTTGGACCGGCCAAATAACCTGACATGCATGTTTTTGGAAAGTGGAAGAAAAACAGAGATCCCGGAGGAAACCCACGCAGGCACAGGGAGAACGTGCAAACTCTTTGAGGGGAGGCTGCGGTAGCTGGAATTGAATCCTGGACCTCCACCCAGCCGCTGGAAGCAACATATTTTGTATTTTTATATTTTGCCTTGCCTTTTTGGGTTTTGGCAGACAACTCACTTGCTTCTAGGTGAGGTTCATGCGACATATAACAATTGCAAATTCCTTGACCTATGAGTATTTAAAATAAGGCTAGTTTATATAATGGTTCATGTATTTTTGCTTATTTTTCAATCAATATTGTTTCTAATAAATATAGTTGGGGTTACCACAAGGAGGCGTTAAACAATACAGACTGGCCCTTTAAAGGAAAATAATGATATTTGACCACTAGATTTCGCTGGAAGTCAAGGTCATAAATCAATTGAACGCCACAAGTGAGGGGTTTTAATTTCTGTAGGGTGTGGTGTCCTTTGATTGGCTGGTCTCAAATTAAGGGGATGTTCCTTGAACGCATAGAAGAAATCAAGACAAATTAATTCATTTTTAATGGGGCATTTGTTTATTAATCCAGTTTTTGATTTTGTTTTTACAATCAGAGAAATTGTGAGCAGATGGATTGATCCCAGGATGTTACAGAGGAGAAAAAAGGGAAAAGAAAGGAGAATAGTGCTGTTGTCAAAGTACAACCCGGCTTCGTTTTGCTTTTGTTATATATAAAAAAAAAACAGCAACAACACAGACAGTCATGGTCTCCGCGGCGGTTGTCGTTTTTTCGGTTTACTTCTGAGCGGGGATCATGCCGTCGATGGACTCTCCCTTCTCCAGCTTCTTCTCCATCTCCACCATCAGCTTGACACCGTCCACCACAAGCTGCACCTGGTACACTTCGGAGGAGCCCAGACGGTCCGCGTTGGAGATGTCGAAAACGCCACCAACGGAGGCCGTGTCCACGCCGCCTGTGTGAAAGGGCAATAAGAGAGACATTAACCCTCCTCGTGTCCTTGGGTCATTTTGACCCATTACTGTTTAAAAGACCCAACAATAATCCTCTAAAACGGGTGTCACTCTTATTTTCACCAGGAGCTACATCACCGTAATTGCTCTTCTTAAGGCCATATGTAACTGGAATGAAAAATAAATGTAACTACTCCTTCATGTGAAGTGACTCCATTAATCAAAAGCAAGATTGGATTCAGTTGCTCGGAGTGGTAGGCAGCTACAGTACCCAATTTGGTTGCTAGTGGGTGTTAGAGAGCCCAGGAAAGCAGGCCACATGAAAGAAGATGTTAATATGTTTTCTTGGTATTCATTGGTGGTGCCTTGTCATAAAACTTAGCTAAAGACAGTCCCAAAAGGTCTAAAGTACAACTGCCTTTTTGTTTAGTTTTTTAGGAAAATCGTTTCAGCCGTTTCGGAGCCTATAAGTCACATGAACATTTGATTTAGTTACCTAGATTGACCTCAACAGTAGAACAAACGAAATGTAGCTTTTATTCACATTTCCATGTAAACTATACAAAAAAAAACAAAAATGAAGGTATTCTTAGGTCAAAATTACCCTATAGATTATTTGAAATCAATCTCACATAATTATTGACCCACCACAGATTATTACAATGTTTTAGTTGTGTCTCAGATCACTCCGTAACAGAAGTAAATAAGACGAACCAGATGGTTTCCTCGCGGATGTTTTAGTTATGTATTGTTTTGTATTGTCTGAAATTGTACAATGGAAGGAGAAAATAAGAAAGAAACATAAGTGTTTGCAATGACTAAAAAAGGCATGCAAAACTCATTTTTGCTCTTTTTATCCCCTTTGTGAAGAGGGAGGACTGTATTCTACAAACTGTAGTAAAGGACATGTTGTTTCTCAAAGCAATATGAAATTGGGTGTTTACAACTAAATCAATCTGCTTATATCGGGGGTTTAACTAAGACTGTTAATTTTGACCCGGTGGACATATTCTGTGTACAAGGTGTCCGAAACCTATGGCTCGCGAGCAATATATGTCTCTTTTCATGAGTACATAAGGCTCAAAGATAAAATAGAATTTGGAAAAATGTACTCATAGAAATTGTCGCACATGTAAAACTGACACAATACACATTAAAAAGGGTTCGGTCCAGTACTAATAGGACGCAAGTTTTAGGTAGAGTTTAGAATCAAGGGGCCACTCCAATAGACCCCGTTTTGGCTGTAAATCGCTAAAGAAATCATTTTTGTGGAAGTTCATTAAACAATCTATGTTCATCGTGAGACACTCCACGATGAAAATCCACAGAAGAAGATTTAGCCCAAAACAAACCTTTTACCCAGAAGCTCTAGCAAAAAATGTAAAGCAATTTGATTGGGTGAGTGGTAGGAATGGATGGAGCTACACACAGGACAGGACGCGCACACTCTTTCTCGCCCAGTGGCATCTGCACTGAAGCTAAATAAGTTGGTATCCTCAATTGCAGTATTTTGGTACATTTTTACAAAAGAACTTTGCTTGCACGTTGTCTTGAAACCATTATCTAGGACCAAAAAATAACAGACAAAATGAGCCTCAACACTCTTAAGTAACTGCAGGAGGGAGACCAATTTTAAGTAGTAGCGCGGTGGTTAGCACATTTGCCTATCACACAAAAGGTCTTTAGTTTGAGACCGCGTGGAAACATACTGTATGTTGTTCTGGAGAGGGATGGACGCCACCTGGCTCCACTTGCCCAAGACACACCACAGGCAATGGTGACCCTATGAACCACGTGGTTAAGGGATCCGACCAACCGACCACCTCTATATTTATATATAAAGGAATATGGAAGTTTGAATTTGGGTTTGTCTGTAGGACTCTTTGTGCTTTGTGCCAAAGTTTTCGGGAGACCGTAAATTTTGACCTGGGGCAGCTCCCAGGCAGAGGGAGGTTACGAGGTGTCTGAGGGCCTACGCGGAGGAGTCAACGCACCATTCTCCCGGGAACGGGAGACCTTAAATCTTGACGAGCTGTCTGGGGGCCGACCGGGACCGGGAGGAGTCGACGCGCCATTCTTCCGGGAACTGGGACCAATGAGAGCCAGCGATGGGGCGGAGGAGATGCTTTGCTGAGCAACTCGGAAGAAGGAGAAGAGTCGGTTTTTGGAAGGAGAAGCGTGCAGAGATGTAGTGATTTGTGTGTTAGAAATAAATCCACCCGTGCGTGAAAACGCCGGCTTCTGAGAACTTTCTATGCAGAAAAGAGCGCGCAAATTGTTTGGATGAATGGTGATTGGGAAAGGTCACAAATTGGAGTCAGATGATTAATTTAAGTTCGTGTTGATTTAACAAGAAATTCCCACATATAGATGTGTGACACAGGCCCTGGCATAATTATTATTTCATAGATTTTATTACATCATCTAACACCGCACAATGGTATAAAATGCACTGAAAAATTAGCTTTTGTCTGGATAGGGGGTTAGGTGGTTTTGTTGAAATTTGTCTTAGAATATACAATGTGCTCTCTTAAGAAATGAATCGCTTTTATGGCTTTTTGGGACAAATAAGTTCCCAGAACCCTGGTGTATACTGAAAATAAGGTCAACAGGCGGGTTACATCTGCTCAAATATATTGCAATGAAAGCTGGTCGTACCTGTGCCGCGCTTCTGCAGGCGCAGTCTGGTGAGGATCTCCTCAAACTTGGCGTGCGTGCTGAGCTTGGGCAGCTTAACGTGGACGCCGCCACGCAGGCCAGTGCCAAGGTTGGAGGGGCAGGTGAGGATGTAGCCCAAGTGCTCGTTCCACATGAAGCCGTGGTTGTGCTTCTTGAAGATCTCCTCGATCTGACGAAAAGCACAATCGCATTTATTTGGGGGTTTGTCCATGATTCTAGCAGCGTTGTATTGTCAAGAGAGGCAGTTGAGGTTGTGGAGCAAAATGGCCGACTGTGCCTCCATTGACACATACATGTTAATGTCACTATTGTATCTTTGATCTAAATATTTGTGCGCTTTAACCGAGGTTTTGGTTGAGCAGACTTATAAGGTTTCAACCTAGATTTTAGAGAAGATTGGTTATACGCTATTACTGACCAAGGGTTAAAAATTTGAAAATATATTTACAAGCTAGAGTTAGTTTTAAATTACAGAATGACTCCCCCAATGATGGGACTCATTTTTGAGAGTTAATTTTCTAGGATTTGGGGAAAATTGGAAACCACAGTGGGCATGTGTGTGGGTGTGTTTTACTTACCTTCTGAAGACCCACGCAAAAGCGCCTAAACACCTCCTTCATGTTGCCTCCCTTCTGCATGGAGATGACGCGAAGGTGGTCTTCCTCGTTCACCCACACCAAGAAAGTCTTATTGTCGTTGTGCCTTCAAAAATAACAATCAACATCTATACATTAATCTGTGCGAGAAGTCATTTTATTTAAAGGTACACTGATGTATAATTTGACCACTAGATGTTACTGAATGGCGTCTTGCAACTAAAAATTTGTGTGACAAAACACAAAGGAGATTTCAAACTACGAGGACTGAAAGTGACCAAACCGCACCATGTTTTTCTCATTTCTTTGCCCATTCTTCCGCAATGTTTTTGGTTTTTGGGTAATAATCGCGGCAAGATGTCCGACAATTATGTCAGCCCCCTCTAGGTGAGCCTCATATTATGTAAAAAAAAAACAAAAAAAAGCACATTTCTCAACCTACAACTATCTAAAAAATCGTACATTTATATTACAGTTCATCTATTTCTGCTTCTTTTTCAAATCAATACATATATTTTTATATCAGTTTTTACCACTATGAGAAGCTATTTCACACTGCCACTTCAAGGTAATATACTGGACTGTCTCAGAAAATTAGAATATTGTGATAAAGTTCTTTATTTTCTGTAATGCAATTAAAAAAACAAAAATGTCATACATTCTGGATTCATTACACATCAACTGAACTATTTCAAGCCTTTTATTATTTGAATATTGCTGATTTTGGCTTACAGCTGAAAAAAACTCAAAAATCCTATATCAAAATATTAGAATACTTCCTCAGACCAAGTAAAAAAATAATTTTATAACAGCAAAACTAAATCAAACATTTGAAAATGTCCATTGATGCACTCAGTACTTGGTTGGGAATCCTTTTGCACGGATTACTGCATCAATCCGGCGTGGCATGGAGGCAATCAGCCTGTGGCATTGCTGAGGTGTTATTGATGCCCAGGATGCTTCGATAGCGGCCTTCAGCTCATTTGCATTTGTAGGTCTGGTGTCTTTCATCTTCTTCTTAACTATACCCCACAAATTCTCGATGGGGTTCAGGTCAGGGGAATTAGCAGGCCAATCAAGGACAGTGATGCCATGGTCAGTGCACCAGTTACTGGTGGTTTTGGCACTGTGGGCAGGTGCCAGATCATGCTGGAAAATGAAATACTCATCTCCATAGAGCTTTTCAGCAGATGGAAGCATGTAGTGCTCTAAAATCTCTTGGTACACAGTTGCATTTACTCTGGACTTGATGAAACACAGTGGACCAACACCAGCAGCTGACATGGCTCCCCAAACCATTGCTGACTGTGGGAACTTCACACTGGATTTCAAGCAACTTGGATTTTGCTCTTCTCCAGCCTTTCTCCAGACTCTGGCGCCTTGACTTCCAAATGAAATGCAAAACTTGCTTTCGTCTGAAAAGAGGACTTTGGACCACTCTGCAACTGTCCAGTGCTTCTTCTCCATAGCCCAAGTCAGACGCTTCTTCCGTTGTCTTGAGTTCAGAAGTGGCTTGACCATGGGAATACGGCTATTGTAGCCCATTTCCCGGACACGTCTGTGAACTGTGGCTTTTGATACCTGGACTCCAGCTTCAGCCCACTGTCTTTGAAGCTCCCCCAAATTCTGGAAGCGGCTCTTCGTCACAATTTTGTTAAGGCTGCGGTCATCTCTCTTGGTTGTGCAGCGTTTCCGGCCAAATTTTTCCCTTCCAACAGACTTTTTGTGGATATGCTTTGAAACTGCACTCTGTGAACAGCCTGCTCTTTGAGAATTTTCCTTTTGTGTCTTACCCTCCTGATGGAGGGTATCAATGATGGTCCTCTGGACAGCAGTCTTCCCCATACTTGTGATTTAGTTTACTGAACCAAGCTGAGTGTTTTTAAGGCTCAGGAAACCCTTGCAAGGTGTTTCGAGTTAATTAGATGATTCAGGTGATTAGTTGAATAGCCTACTTGTATACTTTTTCATGATATTCTAATATTTTGAGATAGGATTTTTGAGTTTTCTTAAGCTGTAAGCCAAATTCAGCAATATTAAAATAATAAAAGGCTTGAAATAGTTCAGTTGATGTGTAATGAATCCAGAATGTATGACATTTTTGTTTTTTTAATTGCATTACAGAAAATAAAGAACTTTATCACAATATTCTAATTTTCTGAGACAGTCCAGTATATATATATATATATATATATATATATATATATATATATATATATATATATGTGTAGAAGTTATTCAGAAAAAGTTTTTGCATGTATGGATAGCACCTAGACGCCAGAATAAAAATGTCAAAATTGGACCCATTAACTAGTGATTTAGATAATATGCAACAAAATTAGGATCAACTTCACATATCGCATCAAGTTATATTTAATATATTTACACTCAGTAATATTATATGAGTTGCATCTCACAATTTGCCAAAAAGTTGCGTCTGCTATTTTTTATTATGGATGCCAGAAGGAGACAAAATTAAAAATACATCATTTATAATAAGGTTTGCCAAGTGTGGAATTTGTGACATAGTAGTTTTTTCAAATACACATATCCTCAAGTTTAGCTCATCGTATTCTTTTATTTCATTGCTCAATGAAAGAAATTGAACACTGTTCCTTTAAATACCTGTTTTTGTGAGTTAGTGGAAAAGGTTCTTTTTTCCAGAAATTTTTGTTTTTTATAAAAATGTAGGCTTTGGTCTATAAAGGGAAAGGATGTATTATTTGGGGAGATATTTATTTAAACAAATACTTAACATTTAAATTACTTTTCTCAACTATTTTCCTACCATGTCAATATTCAGTATAAAAATATTTTATTTTTGTTATTTCTTTTCCTGAAAATTGTGGCCTGAATTGGGCGGCGTTCTTATTGGGTTCACATGATATAATAACAAATGAACACTTGGAGTGTATAAAGATTTTTGGTGCATTTTTGTTGATCTTTTGTATGGAAAAATGCACGATGTGTTTCCCCTCACCAGATGCCCCTGGCATCGGGCCAGTCGCGGGCCATGCCGGCGCACGTCAACAGGGGGGACACGGGCTTGTCAAACAGGAAGTGGTCGGCGATCAGCTGCTCCTGCTCGGCGTCGGTCATGCCGTCCAGAGGATAATACTTGCCCTTGAACTCACCCTCCAGGCTGGCCAGAGCTGGAGGGAAAGACACAGAATGAGCACAATATTAGCATGTGTGTCAGAGGCTTCTGTCAGTGCTTATCTTAAAAATTTTGTTAGCGTTCCCCTTTTTTGCCTGTGTCTACTTGTGCGTCAGGGTGTTGCTCTAGTTGTAGGGGAGACCGACTACAGTTGTGACAGTCAGTTTGACTAATTGGAAGAGAGTTTAGAGGATGCCACTAGGGCAGGGGTGTCCAAACTTTTCCAAATTTGGTAAACCGATCAGTTGAGAGGGCTGACAATTCAGCCTGCATTCTATCAACAGTCTTTAATGAATTCACCCTTTGTGAAAGGTTTACAGTGCTTGGCGTTCAGTGTCATGACCTCATAGCTCGCCTTTGTAGCATTTTCATTTGACTTGCAGGGTCTCGTGAAAAAGCACTGCTGTGCCGTTAAAAGAGCTTCATCTTTCACAGCGCTTGTTTCCACTTAGCTTTTGGTAGTCATCCAGTTTCTTCTGTCAGGGCTTCTTAATATTATGTTCTTGAAAAACATGGGGTTGTTTCTGATTTCAGTGCAAAAATACTCCAATTTCCACTTGTGCTGGAAGCGGCAACCCTCACAGTCAACTTTCCTTCTTTTATTAACAGTCGCCATGTCAGAAATGGGGTGGGCTAATTCTAATTCTCACAGAAAGCCAAGAGCAAGGTGGCCAAAGGGCTACTTCCATTATTTGGTGAAAAGGTGGTTTTATTTTTATTTTTTTGTACAAATTTATTTTATACTGTTGTATTAAATCTATATCTGTGGGCCGGTAGAAATTTGATCACGGGACGTAACTGGCCCCCGAGCCAGACTTTGGATATTTTCAGGTAAGATTTCAAACTTTTTCTTTCTCATTGTTTATGTTTTAGGTCAAATATGCTAAATAAATTCTGGCACATTGCTGTAATGTCCACAAGTTTGGGTTGAATCTTATGTGTTTTTTCATGCTAGGTAACAATCACATGCAGAAAATAATAGCTTAATGATGGTCCATAGTAACGGGGACAGTTGTGAGGGGTCTGCATTTTATTCAATTCACTGAGAACCTACCAAAGTGCCACAATTACACCACCCGTGATCTGAAACCGGCATGGGGGCAAGGAAAAATACAAAAACCTCAGCATGAGGAAAATAAGAAACCTTGAGAAGGTAAAAACTAGATTTAATCCCATAACACTGGAATAAAAGGAACGTTTTGAAACGTTCAGAATGAATCTTTAATTCGTATTTAATATGGCCTGCCAGACAAAAATGGTAAATATATAATGATAATATATCGTCACACTAATAACATATGTGAATTACTCACTGTTTTTAGGACAAATTGAAACTTTTTTCCTCAATCGTGTTCCCATAGAAAGCTACTTTATCTGCACAATTGGTCAACCAAAGAGTTGGTCAACCAATCATATTTCAGATAACCAATCAATAGTACAAAATCGTAAAAAGTCCTTTTTTTATTCTTTGGAACGTTCTTTTCACACCACATTTTTGACATTGTCATGATTACTTATGTGACTAAGCTGTGCCCGCTCATTTGGCGCCAACCGCCGTGGGTTCTGTTTGGCTCCCTGTCACTATTTGAACTCAGTCCTGTCAATCCCCTGTTGTCAGTCTGTCTGCGAACCTCTGTTGATACAAGGCAAGTCTTTTTTGACCCTGACTCTCGCCTGTCCCGTTTTTTGCTCCCGTTTGACCCTGGCTACGACCCGTTTGTATCCGACCACGTCTGCTCTCCAGTCCCGGCTTACGACTCGTTTCCGACACGGCCACGTCTTGCTCTCCCAGTACCGGCTACCGATCAGTTTTCCGCCCCTGACACCGCCATCGCTCGCTACGGTAGATCCACTTCCGCGTTCGGATCACAATCCGATGACGAGAGCGACTTGCTTCCCGCGCCGAGCGAACATGGGATTGTGGGCGCAGCCCATCCTCTCTCTTTCAATAAAACTTGTTGTAAACGTCACGCAAGTGGGTCCTGTTTCCGTTCTGGTGCTGACAGTCATCCACATGATGATGACAAAATATCATCGGAAGTAAAGTGGATTGTGTCCTGAGTCTATAGTGCAATAAAGTAGCAAGATTATTTCTAAAATTATAATTTGAATGTAAAGTTCTTTTTAAAAACATGTATAGTTTTCATTACTTTTACTAGTCAGAAACAGGCTTGAACTTGTAAATTGGGGTTGGTCTTTGGTCTCAATGTATACTATTTTAATAAATAGATACATAAATAAATGGTCTTTTGCTAGGTTTTGACCATCGCTGTACCTTTTTGGAAAACAACAGTCGCCAAAAACAAGGAATTACTGTAGTTCTAATGCCTTAAGTTATAATTGAAGCAAATAAGTAGGTAGTCACCCTCGATGGAAAGCTTCTGAATGGCTCTGCGCTCTCCACGGCTGTTGTGTGGTGGCAGGGTGAAGCCCTTGATGCTACGGCCGGTACGCACGCGGCTAGACAGAACGTAGTTGGGGTCCAGGTCGTCTCCGCCCTGGAAAGTATGAAGATGTAAAAAACATTCACCCACGAGGTCAGCTACTGAGAAAAACCTCAAAATGAAAGTTAAATTTCATTTCTCATAAGGTTTGTGTTAGTTTTAAAAAGTCTCAAAAAGACTTGATTGAATTCCCAAAGTATTTTCTGTCCTTCCAGCAGATATTTTAGAAGAACTCGCCTTCAGGTTCTCGAAGTTCAGGTCGGTCTTGTGCTTGTCGTTGGGTCCGTACCCGTTGTGACGGTCCGAGATGACGGGGTCCAGCAGGTCCTTGAAGACCTCGTAGGACTCCTCGTCGCCGGCGACGCAACCCACTGTCATGATGAAGGGGTGGCCTGAAGAAGGAGACAAGGTTTATAGCACTTTAAAAAAATCGAAATGACAAGGCCTTTCAGCCTTTGCTTACCGGGGTTGTCCACGCCAGTCTGGATGACATCATCCAAGGTGAAGCCGCTGGGGGTAGACTTGCCCCTCAGCTTGGAATAGATGTCCTTGGTCAGAAGCTGTGTGATGGAAAACACTCAATCAATCAATGGAATTGTAATTTGGGAAGAAATCATATCAAGCTGGTTTAACCCGAGTTAAAGCTTTAAGAGCACTCTATTCCTTGATTTGTTTCTTTGCACTGTCATGTTTGCAGATAGTAATGTTCTGTTTATATGGATTCATTTGTCAATTAACGAAAAAAAAAAACATACATGCAATGAATTGCTTTGTTTTGGTTTTGGAGGTTGAACTTTGAAAATAGTATGCCTTTAAAGTTAACATTTAATTTATATTAATTATTTTCTATTTTTCCAGAGACCTATAAGATTCGCTAAAATAACCAGTGTAAATGAACATTTGTTAGATAAGGACCTTATGTTCACTGCGGTAATGTTAAAAGTTTACTCTTTAAGTGTTAAATTAACACTATTACTGAGTGCATGGTTGAGGGATCTCTTAACCGCTAGGGTCATCTGGGCACAACATACTGTACCTTAAAATAAACGGTGTTAAATTAACATGTAACGAGTAAACCTTTAACATTACCTCAATGAACATATCCCATTATACAGAGTGTTAAATCAACACTAGTAATTTTACTGTTTAATACTGATTATGAATGGGTGAGTACCAATACCAGGTACTAGTGTCAGCTCAGATACCATTGTTTTTCAAGATAGCAGTACTCCCAAAAGTGGCCGATACCACTGCTTACTAATGGCCATTTAACAAGATGGAACCAGGAATAGTTAAATGGTGAAAAGAAAATGTTTTAAGTTGGGATTTAAAGGGACACTGTGCATTATTTGACCACTAGATGTTGCTGTATTGTTTTGTGCAACTGAAAATGAGTTCTAAAATTACAAGGAGGCCTCAAAGTGACCGAACAATATCATTTTTCTTATTTTTTGGACCAGGCTACGCAAGGTTTTTTGTTTTTCTGGTACCAGTAGCAGCAAGATGGCAGACAACTATGTCAGCTTACTGGAGGTGAGGCTCAATTTACTGTATGTAAAATAAACACGGATTTTTTTGACCAGTGAATAATCAAATAAATATGTACAGTATTTGATAGTTTATGTAGATTTACTTATTTTTTGAAAAATTATTGTTGTTTTTTACCACGACGAGGCGCTGAACAATCCACACTATCCCTTTAAAGTTACTGTTTATTTTAAATTGATTATATATTACATTTTTTTCCTGAACCCCAACACAGATTGAAATGGGCGAGTACCGATACCAGGTGTCGATTGCAGCAACAATACCAGCGTTTTTCAAGGTATTGGTACTTACGGTACTACTGGTAAATGCAATATTTAAAGGTGTATTATGTTGGGATATAGAGATATCATTTTGAAAATCTCAATCAGTTTTGTTGAGGGAAAGGGAATTTCATACACTAATTGTATTTTTTGGTATCCATATCAATACCTTCTCTAGATATGGGCATCTGTATCAGTCTGAATGAAATGTTGTAAAAAACATCCCTTATACAGATTAATAACCAGGGCCCCAAAATGTCGAACGTTTTAATTATGGGGTTAAATGAACACAGTCATATTTAACCACTAGATGTAGCTGTATTGTGTTGTGCAACTGAAAACGATGCTTGTGCTTTAAAGTACCAGGAAGAAGGCAAAACACGGAGAACAGAGTGACAGAACAGAACCAAATTTCCTGTCATTTTTTTTGCCCAGCCTCTGCAAGGTTTTTGTTTTTGGGGTAGCAGCAAGATTGCCGAGCAAGTGAGCCTCATGTCATATAAAACAAATGCAAATTTCTCAACCTACGAGAATTCATGCTTATTGTTCAATTGATATAGTTGTTTTTTGTTTTTGTTTTAATGGAATCATTTTTCCTTCCCACTAGGAGGCGCAAAATAATACACACTGTCCCTTTAACATCAGTTTGTATCTCAACCTCTTATGACCGGTGCGCTACCTTGGCCATGTGGTTGTTGTGCAGGGACAGATCGGGGAACTCGTCGTCCACCGAGAACTTCATCTTGTAGTCGTTGTGACAATTCTTGGCCATGGCTGCGATTCCTTCTTCAACTGGAACCGACACATGACAAATTATAACCCATTGACGAAATATGACATTTTTTTAATGAATGAAGCACCGTGAGTGTGTTGCGACGCTTGTCCAAGGGCCTCGACGGCTTTATTAACGAATCTTTGAGTCAAGAGGAGACACCTTCTCATTTTCTGCTAAGCTAGCACCTCACACCCTTCCTCCATCCCCCTTTTTCTGCACCCCATCAAGTGTTTGCTAAAAGTCAAAAGTATCTGTATCTGCGTCTCTGTCAATGTCTTTCTCAGCTGTGCTGTAAGCCCCTCCCCTGTCCAGACTCCGCCCACAGATGATTATTAATAGATTGGAAGGCCCCTCGGTCCCCTCTATAGCACCTTGGGGCCAGGGGACTAAAAATGGAAGGCGACATGTCCGAGTGCATCTGTCGCTTCTCGTCCAACCTGAAGACATCGCTCAATGATATATGATTCAAACATGCCGGCAGGTGTTATCACTTTCAACCCAATAAGAATGAGCATTTTGCAGGATATATTAGCAAATAGATTGTTTTGTGAAAAAAAAACACTTAAAAATACATGTATTTGCCCAGTAATCTATTTATTTGTTGGTGCCTTTATTTGATTTTTGTAGTCTGTGCAACATTTTTTCTCTTTAAGTTATCTGAAATGTACAGTTAAATGCTTAATTTTTGTGTTCATTTAAGTTTAATAGAAATTTGGAAATGTCTTGAAAGATTTATGCATATTTTTGGTCACTTTTCTTTTGAAAAAGTCATATAAGATCGAATATAAATTTGTAAATATCTTAAATGATTGAGACATATGATTTTTTTGTGTGAGTTTTGAGAAATATCCTTCAAACTGTTGGTTTGAAATGTTCATTTTTATTAATTAATGAGTGATTTAAAAAATACAAAATACACATTTCTAAATATCTTATAAGATTTCTACAAATCTTTTTTGCTTTTTTTGTCTTTTAGTTTTTTGTTCCTGGCAATTTAATTCAAAATGTTGGATTAAGAAATTTATGTTGATTAATTAAGAAGAGATCTAAGATCCAAAATTGTAATTCATGTACAGGTTTTTTACATATTTTTCTCACTTTTTTTGTGTTTGTTTGGGGCAATTTCTCTCTAAACTGTTAAAAATGTTATATGATTAATTGATAAATGATTTAAGATCAAATACAAAGGTCTAAATATCTCTAATTTTTTTCTTTTGTGTGTGTTTCAACTGTTGAACAAAAATTGTCATGTGGGTGATTTAATATCAATTATACATGTGTAAATGTCTAGACTTTTTACTTTTAAATTTAGTCAAATATTTCCAATTTTTTTGGTACCATTTTTATAATTTGCCAAACAGTTGTGCCTCTCATTTTTTCTGTATTCATTTTCTACTTTAAATATCTTAAAAGATAATTTTTTGCTTTTTTGGTGTTGCATTTTTGGGGCAATTTCCTTTAAACTGTTGGATTAAAATAATTTAAATTTACAATGAAAAAAATTAAAAACATTTTTAGTTACTTTGGAATCTCATCTGTGAATTTTCAAGCAGCAAAATAATTTTAAAAACGATTTAAGTCTAATAAAATGCTCCCATTTGTTTTTGTTTTTTTTTGGTCCAATTATTAGAATTTATTCGTTAACACAGTTGTGTTTAATTTTATTTGTACTCTGAATGTAATGTTTAATGCTTATTGAAATGAAAATGCATGAATCGGAATTGAATCACTAGGTTTATTAAAGTTCATCCAAACTGATTTCTCATTAAATTTTTGCAGTAGATTCTTACTAAAATTGCACAAATCCGATTCCCCCAATGCAGACTTTTGACATGAGCGACGACATTACCTGCTTAAGAAGAAAGAGGTAACAGATCCCGGGATCAGATCCTGTCCACCAAACGTAGGGGTCGCCCAAGTGCGCCAGTTGTTGGACTACAACTTTTATAGCGTGGCGACCCCCTTCCCAACAGTTGGGAGGGCTCGGCCCGGCTAGGCGTGATTGGTTGCTGTTGAAAAAGGCAACCGGGAAAAGCAGCAGTCGACAGCTGCTCCACGTATGCCGGGACCTTTTACATCGCGGCGCGCTGGCCTGTATTCTCCCTCCTACGTGCAACTCCTTCAGCATTCTTTAACTTCTGCATGTGCATTTAACGTTATTTGCACCATGATTCATTACAAAATCAAGTGATAGTAAACAAGCAAATGGGCCGGAGTGGATTTAGCTGCTTGGAATGGTTGGGAGCTGCAGAACCCTGAGGGCGTTAGACACCCCACAAAAGCAGACCACACGAAAACAGAGGTTTATCGATTTTATTGGTATTTATTGGGGGCGCCTTGACATAAAATTTAGCTAAAGACGCTCACCAAGGCTTAAAGTACAACTGTAAAGATTTTCCCAAAAATCGGTGCAACCGTTCCGGAGCCTATGAGTCACAAACACACACTCACTTACACATATCGGGATTTTTATGAGTCGATAAAAGATTGGATTCAGCTGCTTGGAAAGTTGGGATCTGCAGTACCCAGTTAGCCCGCCAAGGGGAGTTAGAAAGCCCCATAAAAGCAGATCGCGCGAAAGCAGATAGTTATCGACTTTGTTGGTATTTATGGGGCGTGGCTTCACACGAAAGTAGCCTATAAATCACATGCAAATAAACGCACACAAATCTGGATTAGGTCACACTGATTAGATTTAGATAGATAGATCGAGGAAGTTTCCCTGGGCGGTAGTTGGCAATCCACATTATAAATCTTAAGGTGCATCAGGAAAACAATATGACTGTTGTCCGGGATTAGCTGTTATTAAGTTCTCAGACTTCCATTACTGTATGTGAATTTAACATTATTTTGTGTCATATTCAACTATAAAATCAAGTAACAATATTTGAAAGAATAAGTAAAAATTTATTAGGTCTTGCTGGCCAGTAGTTGGCGATACACATTATGAATATAGCATGCCATATTGTCAGCCTTCTTCAACTACTTTATGTGAATTAAAATTTTATATGCACCATACTCAACCAAACTAATTCTTGGCAGATCTGCTTTTTGGTGATTCTCGGTTGAATCTTCACCCTCCTGACCAATTTTCTCTTAGCAGCAGGTGATAGCTTGCGTTTTCTTTCTGATCGTGGCAATGCAATGCACTTTATACTTCCTAACAATTGTTTGCACTGTTGTTCTTTGGACTTGCAGCTGCTTTAAAATGTCTCCAAATGACTTTCCTGACTTGTTCAAGTCACTTATTCTCTTTTTCAGATCCATGCTGAGCTCCTTTGACTTTCCTATTGTAGTGTTTGTGGGTGTTCCCATCCAATGATCCTTATTTAAATTGCCTCAGAGAAGTCACCAGCTGTAGTCACTTATAATCACTCACAAGAAGTTAAGAGGCCAAGCTATGAAGTTCATTTCACTGACACAACTATCTAAGGGTTAGGGTTAGGTTTAGGGTTAGGCTATTTCGTGTTGCTGTATGTATATTTTTGACCCAGCCAAATTGATCACTTTTTCTATTAACCCATAATAAAGTCATAAAAGACAAAGAACTATGTGTTCCAATCACTCTATCAGGAAAAATTAAAGTTGTAGAAATAACAGGAAACCCAAGAGAGCCATGACATTTAGTTCTTCACAGGTGTATGTCATTTTTTGACCACAACTGTATGCTAAATATCTTTTGGAATTTGATGCTTTAACTTCCCAGTAGAGTATATGGTACAACGTTTGAATTTTCCTGAATTTTCTGGCACCGAGGGAAGTGATTCCTTTGCAATCTGACCTCGAATCCATCACTCAGCGAGACTCAATGCCAACCACGAGCTAGATCAAATGACCCAAATGACTGATTCTTGGGGGTTGAGGTACACGGGGTGCGCTTCCTAAAACTCCCCACCCTCGCGTTGTGAAGCTTTGCTGTAATTGATGTCAAAGCTCAGCTAGCGTTAGCGCAAGCCGCTAATTTGATAAACCTCCGTCATCCGCCTGGAGCTTATTAAATGGGCTAAGATCAAGCGGATGTGTTTGACACTTCACCGGGGATGGCACAATTTGCTCCCTTTGACTAGAACGTGGGAAAACAATGCATATACTTTTAAAGGTCTGTGGTTTGCATTGCAGCAGAAGACGTCAGTTTGCGCCGCAAATAAGCGTCAGGTGTCACAGCCTGTGTTATAAATCTTTCCCCGGCCTCGGGTTTCAACCCGACACCCCCCCCTTCCTAAATTAAACGCGCCGGCTTGTTGCCATGTCGAACTCGCGGCATTTGAGCACAAAGGCGACTTTTTGACGTGCGTAGTGACGGCGACCATCTTGCGCCGACTGTTAAAAGGTCATCAATAAGACTTTCGTCATGTTTTGTGTGTCTGTTCTTTGGATTTTGTGCTAACGTGGCAGAGATCAGGTTTCCTACTTTGGATGCACACTGTATCGGCATACCACCCCACACAGAACACACCCTGCAAGTCCTTCCCAGAGTGCCATAGCTGTCCACAGTAACAGATCGCAAAGGTAGTGATATAAGTTATATAAGTTATAAAAGCAATCATGTGATGTTGCTACAGTTGGTGGAATGGAGTGCGAGGTATTGCACAGATTGAATCAAGGAAGCAAGGTTTTGGGTGCTCTGAGGAGAGTGATGAGTATGAGTTTGGATGTTAAGAGAGGACTGTATAAGAGTGGGATTGTGCCGACTGTGTTGTATGGTGCAGAGACTTGGAGCCTGAACGCAGATTTGAGAAACAAATTAAATGTTTTTGAGATGAAGTATTTGAGGAGTATGTTAGGAGTGACAAGATTGAATAGATTGAGAAATGAAATTGTGAGAGACAGAACTGGAGTAGTAGTAGCAAGCATGTGGATGAGAGAATACTCGGTTGGTTTGGACACATGGAGAGGATGGATGAGGAGCGAATGTTGAAGAGGATGTACAAAGCAGAAGTAAATGGGAGGAGACCAAGAGGAAGGGTGCGATTGACGTGGATGGATGGTGTTATGAGTGCACTGCAGGAAAGATATCTAAATGTAGTGGAAGCTAGAGCTGTTGTTGGTGATAGGAATGAGTGGAGATGTGTTGTAAAAGGATAGTGGGATGTTTAGACGTGTTCTAAGGGATGGGCAGGGCACCCGTATGATGTGGCAGGGGTAAACCAGTGAAAGCTGTCGGGCCCAGCTGTTGAACAGAAGAGTGTGTTGGTCACCCTGACCCGAGTGATATGGCCGCTTTCTGGTATCTCGTTTCATCTGGAGGGACGAAAGCATGACCAACTTGGGTGACGAGGTGCTCAACTTGTTTGGGTGTTTGGGCATTTGGGTTCGCCATGGTCCAAAAATTTTGTGTTTTTTGCTACTTTTTCCATTTTTCTTTTCTTTGTTTTGTATGTTTGTCTTGCTGTCGGTCACCCCTCTCAAGGGATATGACCAGGGTAGGTAGGTAGATAGATAGATAGATAGATAGATAGATAGATAGATAGATAAGAGAGAGAGAGAGAGATCGATAGATATAAAGAAAGAAAGAAAAAAGAAAGACATATAAAGACATACAATAGATACATACATACATAGATAGATAAAAGCAATCATGGAACATAACTTGAAGGTAGACAACATTTATTGGTACGTACCGGTTGACAACTTTACCGTGTACAGTATTGTACTTCCTTACGGTATACATCTGAATGATTTCAACGCGCTACACAACATTGGAGTCATTGACAAAATATTTGGTTGCACAAAAAAGTAGAGAAAGGCAAGGCTTCCTTTTTTCGTCAATGTTGTTTATGTTTTTCATGCATGGCAACGGAGAAGAGAGATTGTGCGTGTATTTTCTATCAATCTGCTTCTGATGCAAAAGGAATCCACATTTAAATATCAGTTATAAGTCAGCCACGAGTAGCCTTTGAAATACTCGTGTGATCTAATTGACACAACCTTGCTTTTACATTATACATTATCCCACATTCTTATAGTTTATATTCCAAGCACTTTTATTCTTTTTACCCTCGATGTGCATATTTAATCCCATTCAGTGACACGTATTGCATATGTGTGTACTTTGGTTGCTGGGTGAGTCTATTCAGTTTCCTATTTCATCCACAAGACTTTACCTCAGAATAGGGAATCTAGCCAGTGATGGTTTTATTTAATTTTTGTCTACTTTTGTTAAGGTTTCTTAATGTCTGTGAGACGTATGCTTGTTAGTTTGTTTTATGTTGTGAGAGTGAGTGTACATTGTTGATTCTTTGAGAGCAGATGCATCGCTTCATTCTTTCGACCATTACTTTTACCTTTCTTTTTGTCGGCATTTACCTTACGGTCGCATGTTGTAACTGCAAGAATAAAAGTAGCCAAGTGCCCTTTGTGAACTGTTTTGAAAAATAAATCATTATGGGACATTGTTATTTATTTGGGATCAAGTATCTGTAATCTAGTATTAGTAAACACAAATACATTTTAAAACTGAAGATTGAAAGCCTTTTTTTCTTCTTCTGCATGTCAAACATGCGGCCCGATCGCCAGATCAGCCCTACCAAGGTTTTTAATTTGGCCTGCAAGACGACACCGAGAGAAGCACAAGAGAAAAAATGAACTGCAGTTAAAAAATATGTCCACCTAATGTTGACAAAGCCAAGCACCACTCGCAAAGCAACTGGAGCTTCTTTGTTTCTTTTTTCCCCCTCTCTTTTTTCACTTTTCTCTCTCTCTCTTTCTCCCTCTCTCTGTTTCTGATTGTCTCTTTCTTTCTTATTTATTTCTTTTTTCTCTCTTTCACTTTTTCAATATCTCTCTTTTCTGTCTTTCTGTCTCTCTCTACCTCTCTTTCTCTACCTCTCCCTTTCTCTTTTTATTTTTCTCTCTTTCACTATCCATCTCTATTGTCTCTCCGTCTCTCCTTTGTCTTGCTTTTTTATCTTTTTTTTTATTTCTTTCTCTCTTTCTTTCTCTATGTCTCTCTCATATTCATTCTGTTTTTTTTCACTATTTTGTATTTTTTTTCTTCACCCTCTCTTTATTTCCTCTCTCTGTGTTCTTTCTTTCTCTCACTTGCTATGTTCTCTCTTTCTCTGATCTCTCTCTCTCCCTCCCTCTCTCTCTCTCTCTCTCTCTCTCTCTCATTCTCTCTCTTTCTCTCTTCTCTTTTATGTTTTTCTTTCCCTCTCTTTCTCGCGTTCTCTTTCTCTGTTTAATCTACTAGTCCAGCCCCCATGAGCGTTTTTTTTTCCCACCATGTGGCCCCCAAGTTTAAATGAGATTAACACCCCTGGTTTACATCCATGTGGTGAAGCTGGTAAAACAAGAACTGGAGAAGAGATGAGACGTTTCTCTGAAATTTTATTGTAACAGAAATTGTTGTGATTACTCATTAAACTCACCTGTGCCCGCTCGTTCATCCTATTTAAGCTCAGTCCCTTCACTCGCCTGTTGTCAGTCCGTCAGCGAACCTCTGTTTTCACAAGGCAAGCATTTTTGACTCCTGTCGGTCCTGTTTTGTCACCCGATTTCCACTCGTCCGCTCCTGATTTCCCCGTTTGTCTCCTGCTACAACCCGTTTTTTTTTTTTTTTACCACAACCACATTTTGATCTGCCGTCCCGGCTAACGACCCGTTTTTTTGACCCCCCCCCACGTTCTTATCTCCCGTCCCGGCTAACGACCTGTTTTTCCGTCCAACTACGCTACGATCTCCCGCTCCGGAAGATCCACTTTCGCATTCAGAACATGCTCCAACCGTGAGCGACTTGCTTCTCGCGTCCAACGAGCACCGGATCGTTGGCGCTGACTTTCCTCTATTTTTCAATAAACTGATGAGTAACGTTACGCATCTGGGTCCTCCATCTGTTCTGGTCTTGACATAAATGAGCTACAGGACAATGGCTTGTGAGTCATATTTCATATCAGCTGAGGGGATCCAAATGCAGACACGTCCAAGAAGTTGACAGTTTTTAATAGGATCAAGAGGAAACACAAACCGCTTCACAAGGGAGGAGAAGAGATACCGGGGAAAAAAACACAGGCCTAACGGCTGGAAAAAAATACAAACGACTTACTGGGGTTTGAAGAGGGGGCACAGACCATCAGAATAGTCACCAATCCCACACTGGTGCTCCGTGCCAGCTGCACTTATAAAATGGAGTCTTAATAAGCCTGGTGCACCTCATCAGGTAATCAGTCACTGGAGGGCATTGGCATGCCGGGACCTGACACCAAGAGGAAAACGAAACTTTGGAGGCTTTCCCCTTACTGTATTCTAAAAACACCAAACTCCTACCGAAAAAAACGACCTGGAGAGGGATGAGCACCACCAGGGTGTACTTGCCCAAAACACACCACAGGAAGTGACGACCCTGGCGGTTATAGGATCCATGAATAGAATATGAATTTTTATCTCAATGAAATTTGTCTTTTGGGCTTGTTTCAAATGAAAGATTATTGACCGAGATATAGGATAATATTGCTTTTGAATCCCTAATGCCCCCAATAAGCAGGTAGGCACTTTGCATGGCCGACTCCCTACTGGTGTGTGAGTGTGTGTGTGAATGGGTGAGTGTGAAGCACATTGTAAAGCGCTTTGGGAGGTCTTCATTGACTTGAAAAGCGTTATATAAATGTAGACCATTTACCATTTACTTTTTTATTTGATTTGTTTGGAATGTATTTGTTAGGTTTCAGCAGCTCCCATTAGGTTCACTCGAATATTCGTGTCATTTTATTTTAAAATTGTCAACATTCGATCAGTCTGGCCCCTGGCTCGTATCTTCATTTTCTTATTCGGCCCTTCCATCCATTTGACTTTGACACCCTTGGTTAAAGGCGAGGATAGGAATGGGGGAGCTAGTCATCCTTGCATGCCACCCCACCGGTGTCAGTTTTTATTCGTCACGGTGGTCAGGGACAACTATTTTTATGGATATTGTCACCTAGCCGCTCCAATCAAGCTTACGTAACATGTCATCGCCGTTGACGCTTTCAAAGTTTTAGACGTACGTTTTTTTTTTTCATCATAAAAGTTGGCTGATTTTTGTAATACTAACTGGACAAAGTGATCTGGTCACACCGGTTCGACTTTTACTGTCTGACTTCTATTTTAGTGGCGCCCTGCGATCGGATTGCGTGAACTCAGCTGTCCGTGGGCACAACGTGACCACAACTTCTGCAGTCTTCCTCTTCCTGCGTACTACCTTTTACCCTCATTTGTTTGACAACTTTTGCAGTCGAAGGGCGACCGAAATACAATCGCCAAACGATGTGAATGTGCATGCACTCTTCCACGTGCATGTGCGTGGGTGTAAAGGGTCAACGTGGGGTAAACAGGGTCCAATGTCATAAAACCGTTTTAAGAAAGAGGACAAGGTGTTAGTGATATCTTCACTTTGGCTCTTCACACTCTGCCTGAAGCCATGAAAAACATGATACACCAATAGTTTCTCAAGTTCAGTGTTTCCTTTAAGGAGAAGAATAAGAAATTGTCATGATTACTGATGTGACTCAGCTGTGCCCGCTCCTTTGGCGCCAACTACCGCAGGTTCTGATTGGCTCCCGATCAGTATTTGAACCCAGTCCTGTCTGTCCCCTTTTGTCAGTCCGTCTGCGGACCTCAGTGAACACTAGGCAAGCCTTTTTCAACCCTGACTCCCATCTGTCCCGTTTTTTGCTCCCGTCTGTCCCCGGCTTCGACCCGTTTTCATACCTGTTAACCTCCACGGCTCCATGCCCGTACAAATTGTCGCATTTTCCCGTACAAAATACAAAATAATTGTACACATTTTGTTTTTCGGAATGATGCATGATGGAAAATCCCCAGGCGACAGACGCATGCGGACAGTAGCATCAAACGGCTCGCTTCGTTTGCAACGAAAAAAACGATACCGAGATAGAGGCTTCCACGGCGAACTCCTTTGACTTGATTGATTTGCCGTTTCGTGATAGTCGTTGTATACTGGATAGTACCCATCATTGACAAATTTGCGTTTTTCCGTACCGATTTCCTTGTACGTCGCACACGTCTTAAAATGCATAAAAAATTTACTTTGTATGACAAAAGCGTACAGGTTGACAGGTATGCGTTTTTGATCCTGACCATGTCTGCTCTCCCGACTCGGCTTTCGACCTCTTTTTGTCCTATTCTGGCTTATGACTCGCTTCCGCCCCTGACCACATTTTTGCTCTCCTGTTCCGGCTACTGACCCGCTTTTCCATCCCCACAGAATGTCCACTTCTGCATTCAGAGCACAATCCGAGTACCAGAGCGAGTAGCTTTCCACGTCTAGCGAACACCGGATCGTGGGCACAGTCCTTTCTCTTTCCTCCAATAAAACTTGTGAGAGACGCAAGACAAGTGGGTCCTGTCTCCGTTCCAGTCCTGACAGAAATGGCTAATGTTATATTATATGATACAGTCAGAAAATATCATCTTCAAAATGTTACCCATAGTGAACAAAACAATGTTGGGTTAACATGATAACTTATGAGCGACCTGTCTGGCCTTTTTGCTTGGTTCTTTGTCACTCCCAGATCAGAGCAGAAGCCAAAACTCAATTTCTTTGATGCAACTAGTCCTTACTTCAAAATGTGATTCGAAAGTACTTCATATCAAGGTCGCAAACACGATTATGGAGAAATAAAGTCAACTATTATGGCTTAGCAAGACCAAGCAGTTGGAGTGACCTTATACGGTCGCCACCTTGCAGCTGAGCTGTTGCTTGCGGGGCTCATGTAACACACAAGCAGTCAAACCCACAAACACACACAAGCACAATGTGAGTTTGCTTTCCAATGTGACTTTAACGACAATCTGCTCACATTCTTCGGTGGATTGGCTGTGTAAGCCCCTCACTAAATACAGCTAACCTTAATTATTTTTTAACCCCGTCATGACTTGCTGGATAATAACACAAACACATAGTTTCAGTCAAGTCAAGTCATGTTTATTTGTATAACCCTTAATCACAAGGAGTCTCAAAAGGATGAACAGACCACAGATTATTGCAAACCTCAGACTATTATGACACCACCCCCTGATCTAAAACCTACATGAGGGCAAGGAAAAACTCAAAAACCTCAACAAGAGGAAAATGAAAAAACCTTGAGAAGGGACTGCACATGAGGTAATTCCCCTTCCAAAATGACCAGGCTGTAGTAGGTGTTAAACACAGATATTGTCAACTTAAAATATAGCATATTCATAAGCTATAGAATAGAAGTGTGTTTTGAGCCTAGATTTAAACAGTTCCACTGAGGTTGCAGATCGAATCTCAGGGGGAAGAGCATTCCACAGGACTGGGGCCCGAATGGAGAGCGCTCTCGAATCTGAGGATCTCTTCTTGGCTCTTGGGATCACTAGTCGACCAGCATATTCAGAGCAAAGGCTCCGGACCGGAACATGGGACGAAATTAAATCTGAAAGATATGAGGGAGCAAGTCCATGCATGATTTTGTATAATACCAAGAGAACCTTAAAATCACATCTTAAGCTAACAGGGAGCCAATGCAGATTAGCTAAAATTGGGGTAATGTGATCAAACTTTCTTGTCTTAGTTAAAAGCCTCGCTGCAGCATTTTGTACCAGCTGTAGGCTCTTGATTTTGGACTTTGGGAGACCGGAGAGTAGTGCATTACAGTAATCGAGACAGGAGGTAACAAACGCGTGAATTATAATCTCCGCATCCGACTGAGACAGCATTGGGCGAATTTTAGCAATGTTGCCGAGATGGAAAAAAGCTGTTTTAGTAATATTCATAATTTGTGTTTGAAAGGACAGATTGGGGTCGGATATGACACCTACATTTTTGACTGAGTCACTCTGGGTAAAATGACATTTGTCAATGTTCACAGGAGTTTTTGAGAACAAGTCACGGTATTTAGATGGACCAATAACTAACATTTCGGTCTTTTCAGAGTTAAGGCGCAAGTTGAGTGACATCCATTCTTTTATCTCAGTGAGGCAGGCCTCCAAATTTCCACAGTTTAGTGTGGCAGATTCCTCCATCGGAACATATAGTTGAGTATCATCTGCGTAGCAATGGAAACTGATATTATACTGGCGAATAATATCACCTAATGGAAACATGTAAATGCTGAAAAGAAGGGGGCCGAGTACTGAACCCTGCGGAACACCACAGGTAACACTAACGGGCTCAGATGTCATTTCGCCTTATTCAACACAGTGCGTCCTATAAGAGAGGTAGGATCTGAACCATAAGAGGACGGTTCCTGAGAGACCAATCCATTTCTCCAACCGTTCTAGTAAGATATTATGGTCCACAGTGTCAAAGGCAGCACTAATGTCCATCAGCAGCAAGAGTGATGAAGCGCCGGAGTCCATTACCAGGAGAAGATCATTGGTTACCTTAATCAGCCCAAAATTAGGAGTCTTGAATATTTTCACTGGTACCTTAACTGGCAGTAGCACGGCGGCGCAGTGGTTAGCGTGTGTGCGGCACAGTTCTAAGGTCTTGGGAACCTCCTGTGTGGGTTCAAATCCAGCTACCGGACTTCCTGTGCGGAGTTTGTATGTTCTCCCCGTGCTTGCGTGGGTTTCCTCCGGGCACTCCGGTTTTCTCCCACATTCCAAAGACATGAATTTCAGGCGGATTGGCCGGTCCAAATTGTCCTTAGGTGTGAATGAGCGAGCGAGTTGTCTGTCCCTGTGTGCCCTGCGATTGGCTGGCAACCAGTTTAGGGTGTCCCCTGCCCACTGCCCAAAGATTGCTGGGATGGGCTCCAGCACCGCCGCAACGCTACTGAGGATAAGCGGTGCAGCTAATGAGATGAGAGATGAGACCTTAACTGGTAAGATGCTAGCCTTACCCAGAGTAGTGGGTCCGCTCCCCAATCAAGTCAGTATAGGTTTTTGTGTAAGGTTTGAGGTTGGAAGTAGGGTTAGAGTTTTAGTTAGTGCTAGGGTTACTGTTGGAGCTCGGGTAACGGTTAGCCATTTGGTTGGAACTAGGGTTCAGGGGCGAGGGTTTCAGTTCTAATGTAGGGGCTTAAATCATAGCTTAAGATGCTTGCCTCACATCCACAGGGTGGTAGGAACAGTACCCAGTCAAGCTAGTCCAAAGGTTATGACTAGGGTTTTGGTTAGAGGTTCGGGTTTTAGTTGGAGCTAGGGATGGGGGGTAGGGTTTCGTCCCTAAACTAGAAATTTGATGTGTGTTCACCAGTAGCCCAACTGATAATATGCTTGCCCTACAAACACAGGTTTGATGGCCAGGCAAGCTAGTAGTAATGCCAGGCTTAGAAACACAAGCCTGTGAGTTAGAGATGTTAGGGGTAGTTTTGGAGTTTGGAATATGGATTTGGGTGGAGCTAGGGTTTTGGTGGGAACTAGGGTTAGAGGTTTATGGGTAATCCTTAACCAGTCAAGGTAGAACAAATGCTTACTTTACAAACACGGTGTTGTGGGTTAGATCTTTAGTCAAACAACTAGAAATGTTAGGGATAGGGTTGGCACATGGAGGGTTTTGGCTAGTGCTAGGTTTAGGGCTTGGTCGGACTTTGGGCTTGGTTTAGGTTTGTGGATTTGATTCCTGGTCAGGCCAGTACAGAGAGAGAAAAGAGTAGAATAAAGAGGGAAAAGAGAGAGGGATAATTAGTGTGAAATACTAATACGCAAGAGTGAAATACTGTAATACAAAGAGATAAAAGAGAGAACAGAGTAAAACGAAGAGAAAGAGGGAAAAAAGAACAAAAGAAAGAAAGATGAGGAATAAAGAAAGAGGAGAAAGACAGAAAAGGAGAAGAAAGAAAGAAAGAAAGAAAGAAAGAAAGAAAGAAAGAAAGAAAGAAAGAAAGAAAGAGGAGAAAGACAGAAAGAAAGGAATAAACGGACAAACAAACACTCATTAATCTAAAATGTAAATAACTAATTTACAATTGTGATACGGGACAACAACGACACCCAGGTGACGTCGTTTGGCTGCATTGGATGCTGGGAAAATTCGGATCAGGTAAGCCCTTCATGTCACAAAGCAACTGGAAAATCACAGGAAATTATTAGACTTTGCTTCCAGAATAAGGTATTACACTCACTTTTTATTGTCATTACTCTTCATAACTATTCTATAATACTTAAACGCCATTTTTTATTTAAAAAATTTATTTTTATAGGCAATAAATTGCATTTATTGCCTCTTTTTTTTATGTTTTGGCATGCTTTGTGACTTTTACTTTGTGATGTCATATTCGTAGGCGGAAGTGTCAGAGTACCAGATGCTGCTAGCAAGGCTGCTACAAGTGTCTCTGTGATGACAGCAGGTCGCGTAAGCAGCAGGTGGATCATTAACATTTTTATGAGTTTTTAACACCTAAAGTCTTCTCAGCATCACATAAACCGGGAGGAAAATGTCAATTAAATTATAAATATTACCTGCCTTAATGCCAAGACAACGCCTGGTGCAGGAAGATAAAACAGACGGGATCCCGGGGTGTGTGGACTTAGCAGGTAAGCTAAAAATAACTTGAAATGGGAGTGGAAATGAACCTGCGTCTTTCTATTTTGTTTACTTGTGGCCGAGGTTAAAAATGTTAACATATGTCGCTTGTTCTATTACAAACTTCACTTTCTTTAGCTAAAAAAATTACTCATATCGTGTTGGACGATTAATAAGGGAATTGTTATTATCGCTTGCGGCCCACGAAGTGTGGATAAATAACGTTTTGTTTTAATTGATGACGTCATTTTATATGGACATTTAAATCAACAATAGAACTAGTACAGTGCACCTATTTTTCCATTAAAATGTGTGCGTCTTTTAATTAAGACAATGTACTATCATAAGGCTTACTTTGTTCTTCGTGGTAACGTTTCACAACACGTAATAAAACATCATAATCATTTTCTATAGTCTCTTCTAACGTTGTTTAGTCATTAATTTTTATAAATAAAAAAAAAATAAGACTTGTAAAATGTTCCCAAAATAAACCTGTCAAAACCTTTTGGTTTCTCAAATATACACACATTAAAACAAACCCGCTTTCAAAACGTTTTTAAAATACGTAGTCTTATAATTACAAAAAAACAAAAAACTTGAAATGTATATATTAAATGTTCTCCACATTTAATTGCTGTAATTAAAAACACTGGAGTATTTTTGAGGGGAAAATTTTCCCCAAGTTTTTATTTTTAATTTGTACAAAACATCCATCCATCCATCCATTATGTGCACCGCTTATCCTCAGCAGGGTTGCGGGGGAGCTGGAGCCCATCCCAGCTATCTTCGGGCAGTGGGCAGGGGACACCCTGAACTAGTTGCCAGCCAGTCAGGGCACACAGAGACAGACAATTCGCCCGTTCATTCACACCTAGGGACAATTTGGACCGGCCATTTAACCTAACGTGCATGTTTTTGGAATGTGGGAGGAAACCGGATTGCCCGGAGGAAACCCACGCAAGCACGGGGAGAACATGCAAACTTTACACCGGAGGTTCGATATCATGACCTCAGAACTGTGCCGCGCACGCGCTAACCACTGCACCGCCGTGCTGCCCTTGTACAAAACAAAGATTTTTAGATAAATAATGTGAAAGAATGTTTCATTTTAAAGGGACAGTGTGTATTATTTGGCCACTCGATGTTGCTGTATGGTCGTACTGGCAAAAACGAGTGCTGAAAGCACAAGGAAGAATACAAGCTATGGAAATTTAAAGTGACCAAATCACAACACATTTCTCATTTTTTTTAGATAGATAAATAGATAGATACTTTATTCATCCCCGTATCCAGCGTTTCTCAAGGTTTTTGGTTTTGAGGGAACCCAGAGGAGAGATAGCTGACATAATTGACCACAACATTGATTGTGGTCAATTATGTCAGCTATCTCTCCTCAAGCTCATTTTATGTAAAACAAATACAAATTTATCAACTCAGGAGTATTTAAAAAATGCATTTTTATATCATAGTTCATGTATTTTTGCTTATTATCAAAATTAATGTTTTTTAATGAATTATTTTTTTTTAACTTTCAGGAGGCACCAAATAATACACACTGTCCCTTTGAGTCATATAAAATACGAATTATTTAAAAAAAAAAAGAGAAAGATTTTAAGCACAAAGCAAAATTATTTTTAAACATATTGTAGCATCTACAGTATATTTATGATTTGTCAAAAAAACCATGACCTTTTTCTTTATAATTTTGTTACATTTTTAAATTAACATTACAGTGGAACCTCGGTTCTCGACCATAATCCGTTCCATTTCTTTGTACGAAAACCGATTTGTAAGATCACTGAAGCCGTTTTTCCCATTAAAAGTAATGTAAAATTGTTTTAATCCGTTCCAACACCCTGAATGTTTATCTTGAATATTTAACGTAAAGCTAAACCAGGCTAATCGTACGTTCGCGTTAGCGTAATCTTCCGTACGAAAGATTACGCTAACATGAACGTGTAAAAATAAAAAAATCAGGTCGTTTACACGTCATTTAGCACCCGGGTCCCCACAACAAGTGGTGAGCGGTTAAAGGATAAAGAAAAGAATTATGAATAGGATTTCTTACCGGTCGGCAGAAGCCATGCTGTATTCCTGAAAGAAGGGAAACTCGCACACTTTCTTCATATTTTGCTATTATTTCTTTCTTAAATGCAATAGTTGTATGCACTACTCCTCTTTTTTTACCTGTAGCAACTTTGCTGCTTGCACCAACCTTCTTCCGAGGCATAATTAGGGGTTAAAACACTCCCTTCATCGCTTATGAAAAACGAAAACAGAAAAGGAGTGCGCGTTGCCGTGACAACAGCTCTTCACGAGGGGTGGGGGCAATTTACACTCGTACGCCGCTCAGCGTCGCCCCTAGCGTACCGGCGTTTGAACTCCGATTTTTTGACGAAAAGCGAAGCAAGAATTTCTCGAAATTTTTGGTCGAGAACCGATCTGTTCAAACTGAGAGGCGTTCAAAAACCGAGGTTCCACTGTACTTGTAATAATCAACATGCTCTGAGTAAGAATATGAACATACCATTAGCGCTTAATCTTTGTTTTCTTATTACATGTTTTGAATATGAATTCAAAAGCAGTAGATCATAAAAACAGGAAGTAAATAAGTAGTCAAGTTTATTTGCATAGCCCTTAATCACAAGGGGTCTCAAAGGGATGAACAGGTCACATATTATTGCAAACCACAGACTACTACTACACTATTCCCTGGTCTAAAACCTACATGATGGCAAGAAAAAACTCAATCAAACAAGAATCAAACAAAAGCTTAAAAATGGTGAGTATTTCTAACTTTTCTACTAACAGTGTTGGGTACATTACTGAAAAATAGTAATAAGTTACAGTTACTAGTTACTTCATTTTAAAAGTTACTCAATTATCTTCCCCCAGATAACTTACACCCGAAAGAATGTCGGTATTGCGAAAGAAACTAACTACTTACAAATAACCGTATGTACTTGCATGGAAGAAAAACCCTCAAAACTGCTTTAAAATAGCCAAATAATAGAAGAGAGAAGAAAACATGTCCACCAACCTGTCAAAGTAGTGAACCCTTCTTGTTTCTTAGCTTGCGCAATCTTGAGAGCTAGCAAACAAAAACTTAGCCGAGACACTCAATATCCATTTAGGAGCTTCATACCACTCAAAGATCTGCCTCTCCATTTCTGTGTACTCTCCAAGTATTTTTCTTTTTTTTCCTCGAGGCAAAAACAAAAATCAAAACAAATAAAAATACTCCAAATTCAGAACACATTTACCATAAATTCTGTGCTTACATGTGCCCCGTCGTTTTTCAATTGGTTTGTTTTGCCTGTGTAAAAAAAAAGTAAAGCCGAATGAGGGCTGATTCGTGAAAAATGTGTGCCCTATATTTTATAACAACTCCAACTTGTGTCGTTTGTGTACGAAATGTCTTTTTAAACCGGCTCTTGGAAGTGAACAAATGGAACTCCCCACAAATCAACAGTTGGTTCCCTACAAGTGCCTTTTTTTCTCTTGTGATTGGTCAATAAGCATATTTCGTCTGCATTCCGTGTTGTTGACTTTAAATTTGTTTGACCATAAAACAGGGTAAAATGGTTTTGTATTTTATCTTTTTTTGTTGATTTATAAATATTTGAATTATAGTTCCTGTGTTTTTCAGTGTAAACATGTTCATATAAAAAAATAAAGTTCATTGTTTTTACTTTTATCTCTTTTTCCTTTTGTTGATGTATTTTTTTCTCTTGTTTCTTTTTTTCATTTTTCCTTATTTTTCCCATTTTAAAAGTAATTCAGTGCATTATGTTACATCATAATTAGTAAAAGCAACAAAACCACCTGAAGGGCCTTTTGGGACCAAAAAGAGCCGCTTCTTTTCAGTGGGCCGAGCCAAAAAAACGGTTCTCTAAATATATTTGGAACTCTAATCTCCAAGTAAACTCTTTAAAGATGTCACTGCAGTGTTTCGTATTTGCTTAAAAATGTTTAAATTCTTTGACATACAACTTCTTTTTAAAGTTACAAAATAAGTTACATTCCCTTGTAACAAGTTAATTTTACTATAGAGGGATTCAGTTACTAACTTAGTTACTTTTTGGAAGAAGTAGCGAGTAACTATAACTAATTACTTTTTGAAAATAACATGCCCGACACTGCTCATTACTGAGAAAAGAAATTGCATTCCATAATGCTTTAGTCCATTAACAACCGCAGCAAATATTCTAATGTTCTGGAAAGTCAATTTTAACTGAAAATACTTTTTTTTTTTGCTTGCTGTACGACGCTTAAGGAGTTGCGGCCATGTTGTCGGCGGAGGAGATCCTGTGTAATACGCAACAGGTGATCGCCGGGCTGGAGGCGCTCCGGGGTGAGAACCACAGCTTGCTAGAGAGCCTCCAGGAGGCGGTTCAGAATCCAGAGATGGCGGCCCTGGAGGGTGGTGTGGGCAGCGTGGAGCATGAAAAGAGCGGCATCATACGACAGTCGCTGGAGAGGATCGAGTTGGGACTCAGCGAAGCTCAGGTCTGCTCCGAAACGTTGAGCATACTAAACGTCGACTTCAAAAGTCTGAGTTCGTGTGCTCCATGTGTTTTCAGGTGATGATGGCGCTGTCGGCTCATTTGGGTTCACTGGAGGCTGAGAAGCAGAAGCTGCGAGCTCAGGTGAGAAAACGGACATGTGTGTTTGAAGAGAAAACGTCTTCAAACACAAGGATCCGTAAAATCGTCTGCTTTTTTTCTTTGTTTTTCGTGGTTTCAGGTGCGGCGCCTGTGCCAGGAGAACCAATGGCTGCGCGACGAGCTGGCGGGAGCCCAGCAGCGTCTGCAGGAACGAGAGCAGGACGTGGTCACGCTGGAAGAGCAAAACAAACATCTGCAGTTCATGGCTTCCATACGAAAGTACGACCAGGAGGAGGCGCCGCCACCGGTGAGGGCGCGCACACTGCATAGCACGGAAACGAAAGTTACCAATAGAACTGCGGTCCATGAGTCCCGGACGATTGCCAGAGACGGTGCTCAAAGTTGTCAGTGGGGACGAAATAAAGAATCAGTTGACGCTGAAAATTCTAGTCCAAAGTTAGACAAAGAAGAATCATATATTTCTCCCCTATTTCCACTCTTCATCTCCATTGTTTTTCTTTTACCTGATATATTTGTCTTACAATCATCTTCATTTTACTACGGTTTGGTATTGGCTATCATCTTTTAACTCAATTTGGAATTTGATGAAAAAAATAATTCCATGTTTCTGTTGGCTTAAGAGTTATCACATATATTATATTATATTATATTATCTCATCTCATCTCATTAGCTACACCGCTTATCCTCAGTAGGGTCGCGGGGGTGCTGGAGCCCATCCCAGCAATCATCGGGCAGTGGGCAGGGGACACCCTGAACTGGTTGCCAGCCAATCGCAGGGCACATGGGGACAGACAACTCACTCGCTCATTCACACCTAGGGACAATTTGGACCGGCCAATTCACATGAAATGCATGTTTTTGGAATGTGGGAGGAAACCGGAGTGCCCGGAGGAAACCCACGCAAGAACGGGGAGAACATACAAACTCCGCACAGGAAGTCTGGAGCTGGATTTGAACCCACGCAGGAGGTTCCCAAGACATGAACTGTGCCGCACATGCGCTAACCACTGCGCCGCCGTGCTGCCTATATTATAATATATTATATTATATTATATTATAATATATTATATTATATTATATTATATTATAACTACATGATTAAAACCACACTTTCCAAACAATGTTGATTGGGAAATTGGTCATAATGGTTTAGGCCATTTATCTAAAACTACTTTTATATTTTTAATTCAATAAATGATATAAATATCAATTGTCTTAAAGTACAACACAATACAATATTTCAAGAAAATGGCAAAAACAAAAACAGGTCTTTAAAGTTAAATTTCATCATACATTTTTAATGCAATAAAATATTCTACTCTGATTATATTTTAAAACAACATTTTTACAGTTGGTGGTATGTTACATTTTCTTTCTTCACTTCAAAAAGTAACACTGTTCCCAATGACTTTTCATCGTATTTTGTAAATTTATTGTCATTTATATTTTGAAAATATTAATTTTTTGGGGTAATATTTGGGGCGATTTTACCTCTAGTAGCATTTATGTCTTTTTTACAGTGCATGTACCAGAGCTGTAGCCAGCACTTGTTTTCTTATTTCATGGTCAGTTGTTATTGTTCTAATTGCCAAAAAGAGCGAGTTATCATTTAAAAACAATTCCCAAGCATAGATGAAATCATTTTTGGATTCAACTGTGGTTTAGTCGCAAACATGCCACAAAATAAGTACAAACTTTGATCTTGTTTTTCAAAGTAAAGCTTATATTCAAATACTTGGACCTGAGATCGAAAACAAAAATGATTATATGTTCTGTTAGTCATAATTTAGTTGAATAGTTTTATTTTCTAATTGCCATATTTTTGCACTTATTTGTTATATAAATGGGTTCCAATTATTTATTTATTTTTTTCATTTCAAGGGACAGTGTTTTGACCACTAGATGTTGCTATATTGTGGTCATGTAACCGAAAATGAGTTCATAAAGGCACAAGAATGAATACAACTTAAGTAGAGTTAAAGGAACAATACTGGACCATATAAGTATTTAAAACATGCACTTGATAGTTCATGTATTTTATCTTAGCTTTTGAATAAATATGATTATTTTTCTACCACAAGGTGGTGCTACATATTACACACTTTCCCTTAAGTAGAGTTGTTGGTTCGTTGTGACATTTGCACATTTTCTATGTATTTTCTTTTCAATTTTTTTCCACATTTGTCGTAAAATTCAGTTTTTGTGTGATTTTATGTTATTGGGTGCTTGTATGTGTGTGTGTAATACATCCAGGATGACAAAAACACATCTTCCAACAAAGAGCTAGATGACCTTTTCCCTGCCGAGGATGAGGAGGCACCACAAAGTATTCTTTACACTCAGACACCACTGTGTTTATTTCAACAAAATCATGCGAAGGACTCAAATATGTGTATGTTGCGTTTGTGTCAGTGTCGCAATCTCAGCAACATCACAGCAGCGCGGCAGCGGCGGCCCAACAAGGCGGTTACGAGATTCCCGCTCGACTCCGAACGCTCCACAACTTGGTCATTCAGTACGCCTCTCAGGGTCGATACGAGGTGGCTGTGCCTCTTTGCAAACAGGTGAGAAATTACACAATCAGCTTACCCAAAATGCAAAAGGTAATCCCAAATTCTTAAACATGCAAAATGTGAGGAAATAGTGCATGGTTTTTCACATAAAATCTGTCTTGTCTTTGTCATACTAAGCATTGACTTAATCGAAGGAACACCAGCATTCTAGCAAGCCAGTCGCCATATTGTTTTTCATGTTATAATTAAGTTTTTTTAAGTCAAGTTTTTATAGTATTTGTAGTTTTTGTGGGGAATTCCTATGTGTTGTGTCAGAGTTGCTTTAATAGTACAACAAGGGGTGAGCAGCCAATAGGGGGGTAATTGGAGAAAAAAAAAAAAAACGGAGAGTAGCCAATGGGGGGCTGACCCGGACCGATAATTGAAAAAGCGGCCACAGCCTCGGCGGAAACAGGTGAGGCTGGCCGACCAAAAAACATGCAATGAGCAGCCAGGCTAACTGGGAACCAACAACAAAAATCAGCAACAGCTACGCCAACAAGCAAAAAGCCGGACAAACAAACAAACCAAGGAAGTCCGGAAAACCAGCGCTAACACCTGGTAGCCGATCAAAAAACACGCTGTGAGCAGCCAGGCTAACCGGGAACCAACAACGAAAAGCGGCAACGGCGATTTTGGCAAAGCCGCCTGGGAATAGACCAAGGGACAGGGCAAAACCAGCGCTAATGCTAAGCTAGTCGTCCAAACTACACACATTGAGCAGCCAACGAGATCCAACCTAGAGCAGACAAAACAAGAAATCTCTCAGCAGCCCTGAAGGTAACGGAGAGATAACCAGACAAAATTATAACAACCGGGACACTCGCTACAAAAACACAAACAAGAAGCCATATTCACCTATATCTAGGCAGATTAGCAGTATGCGATCGCTGTTCACGACTATTGCCATCTGTTTTAGAGTTGTGTTTATGGTATTCACCATTTTGTAAATGTTGTGTTCCTTCAATTACGTCACAGCCCTAAAGTAAACAGCTCCATTGGTTCAACCCATAGAATACATTTCTCGAGTCCCCTTGAGCATGGCATATTTTGCACGATTTGTTCATAATTGCGGGGAGTAAGACTACACGTTTTGTTCCTATTTGAAAAAAGAAAATCTGTTTGGTAAATCCTTTAACGCTCCGCAGGCCTTAGAAGATTTGGAAAAGACGTCGGGCCACACCCACCCTGACGTGGCCACCATGTTAAACATTCTGGCGCTGGTGTACAGGTGAGGCTGGTTGCTATAGAAACACAGACTGGTGCTTTAACTTAAAAACGTAATTTGATTTTTATATCATGATATGTGTTTACTTTTGTACTTAGAGACCAAAACAAATACAAAGAAGCCGCAAACCTGCTAAATGACGCACTGACCATCAGGGAGAAAACACTGGGACTGGACCATCCAGCTGTAAGTTGCAAATAAACACACATGTCTGCAGTAAAAACCAGCTGGCTACAAGGCTGGCCTGCAAAAATTTTTCATGTAACTGTAAATGGGGAAAGAAATATAATGTCAACAGTGAAGTCTGAATATGCATATGTGCAGTGTTTTTCAACCAGTTTGCCAGGAGACCTTGTCTAGCATGCCGCAGGAAATTGGCCTAAAAAGCGTGCCAATGTTCAGTACCTTTGCCTTCTTCCTGTGATCAGCCGAGTAACTAACAATCATTTATGTCTTTAGTTGGCAGCAGATTACTATAATTTTTCTTTTTTATATAATTCACTGTGAACTAATTAACTACTCATGAGATCTTACAGAGAAATTTAATAACTTATTTTGTTTGATGAAGCAGTTTAAGATTTCCCTGCGAAAAAATATAATAAAAAATAGTAGGGGATGGTTGGTCTCCTAATGACTCCCAACACATCAGTTGGGTTGAGCAAGGGGGCTGGGTATCCCCTCCTCTGTATCAAACTCCCAGAAAGAGTCAGAAATGTGAATGTGTTCTTGACTCTCGCCACCTCCCACTACAAGGATATGGCTCTGGTGTGTGTGTATGTATGTATGTATATATATATATATATATATATATGGGTCCCGGGGACTCGCATGCTCAAAATCTATGGGTCCCGACAGAGATTTATGGGTCCCCAAAATTTTGTGTGATCGAGTTTGAAATTGTAAATTGGCGACGAATTTATAATATAAACCTATATTTTCATTCAGTTTTAATCATCACACTTAATTGGTTATACAAAGCAGTTATCACTTGAGATTTTTCAGTTCACAAAAATATTGTACATTATACAAAATTATATTGCTGAAATATTAGTCTATATATTCATGCAGTTTTAATCACTTCAGATTTTTCAGTTCATATATTTTCGTGGTTTGCTGTCCCGCCACAGTTGTAATGCCTTCTCAAGGTCCAATTGTTTGGTAAGATGCACCTTCATAAGCTTGTGTTGTTGTGTTGCTGGGTGCACGCATCACAGAACATGTAGCCTCCATTATCATCCTCATAGCGTACCCAGGAGTATAATTTATTCCATTTTGGCAGAAAAGTCCTTTTCTTGCTAGGGGTATTCTTTTGTTTATTTTCTTTCGTCTAATCGTTCGCTTCAACACACGTGTTTTCCTTGCCTGCGCGATCTTCTGAAGAAATTCCCTGCCGTTTTTTTGTGCCGGAATTATTGCCGTTGTTACCACTTTCTGTATTATGTTTTGACTAATTACTGACACTGAAGAAATTACCAATTTTTTGTTGATTTGCACCTAATACCAACTGTTTTTCCGGAGGCATACTTCTCTTTCACTGGACAACCGCCACAACAATGACGTAATCTTGAAGCAACGAGATCTCGTTTGCCGAGATCGGCGCGAAACCAAAACAACAATGGCGGATCTGCCTGACGAAAAGTTTGGAGTGCTGTAAATCTTTAAAAAAAAAAAGTAATCGGGTAATAATGACAATTTTTTGTCAAAAAAGATGCGTCCCGGGGACGCACATTGATTTGACACTATGCGTCCCCAGCAAAAATGATGCGTTTAAGACGCAGGGACGCGGGCAAACGAGAATACTGTATATATATACATATATATATTCTTTGAGCCTTGGTGACCACAAATGATGGAAAAAAAAAACATTATACCGTCAATTGAGTTAACACAATTTAAGCTGGATTCATTTTTAAACATTTTTGACGGACTGTGTGTCTAAAGATTTTTCAATGACAAAAGGTGTGCCTATTACTACATGGCCCAGTTGCACTTGCAATGGGTTTGTAAATTCCTCGCTCTTTCCTCTCAGAAGTCTAAGAACCGGTGTTTGTGTGTTGTAGGTGGCTGCCACTCTCAACAACCTGGCAGTTCTTTACGGCAAGCGGGGCAAATACACGGAGGCTGAGCCACTTTGCAAACGTGCGCTGCAGATCCGAGAGAAGGTGAGGGGAAAAATGTGAACATTTATTAGTTATGAAAAATGAATAACTGTCGATTTAAAAAAACAATAGTTGGAATTTAATCCCTTAGCAATACTGTCAAATAAAATGTCAATAAAATCCGAATCCGAGACGTACCCAAAGTTAATTGAATGCTGTTCTTGAACTGTTTGGAGATAATGGATTGTCTTTTTTGAAAGGTAACACTCTGGGTTTGATACCAAACTGCTACTAACCTTGAATAATCTAAGTTGAAACACAGAAATAGAACGTTTTTATTGTATTTTGAAAAGTGTCGCATGGGGATCTTAGCTGGAAAACAGCTGAGACATTAGCATGAAGCCATACCTGGTCCCATGTCAGGTCAGGTCAGGTCAGGTCAAGTCATGTTTATTTGTACAGCTCTTGATTACAAAAAGTCTCAAAGGGCTGCACAGTCCACCATTACAACAGCTTTGAATAAATCCTACTAGTCAAGTCATTTTTATTTGTATAGGCCTTAATCACAAAAAGTCTCAATGGGCTTCACAGGTTATTACACATAAGCAGTTTAGGTTATTCAAATGCTATAGAGTAAAAGTGAGTTTTAAGCTTAGATTTAAACATTTCCACTGAGGTTGCAGATCGGATCTCAGGGAGAAGAGCATTTCACAACACCGGTGGCCGGATGGAGAACGCTCTCGAACCTGCGGAACACTTCTTGGCTCTTGTTACTAGAACAAGCCTATACATTATAAAGTAGTCCCTTGCTATATTGTGCTTCACTTTTCGTGGTTTGCATACTTTGCGATTTGTGCATTGTGCATTGGGTTCTGTATACTGATTGGCTCAACAGTCACTCTGCCTTTTATCGATCTCTGCGTCATTAACGTTGCGGTTTAATACACTAACGTAAATCAGCTTCCTGAATTTATATTACGCAAGTGCAAATTCTCTTGAAATTTCGTGTTTCGTGAACTTTAGCGAGTAGCTCAAGTCTCAAGTCAAATGTGATCACAATCTGAAAAACTAAACATTGTATTTTACACATTTGGGGACGCCCAGTTTATAGCTCTTAAACCTCTGCTAATTGTGTATTTTACTTTGGCCATTTTTAGACATTGTGAAAGAGTTGTAAATGTTTTACTTCTCTTTCTAGAAGTCAATCACTGATTGTACACACTTGTGCATGGTAATTGCGCGTAAAAACGGATCCCGAGTTATGTTGCGCACGATTATTTTTGGCTATGAGTTGAATGCACATGGTAAATATTCATATATTTATGTTGGGAATTTTATTGGCTAACTAATGTGTCAATCATTGTTTGAATCAGTCTCTACTGGCTGAAGATTTTTGAAGGCTGAGGCTATCGCGGCCTAAGGACTGTGAAATTAAAAAGTTTGCAATTGGAGGAAAGCGGTGTCAATCAAATGGTCAGAGGGTAACAGCCATATTGGAAATCATCGTCCGAGTTTGTTTACTTTTAAAAAGGAATTACGAGGCGAAACAAACGGATTACAACAAGGATCGTCAATGTTGCAGTAATGCTTTCAGTCAAATTTTTGTTTTAAACTGCCTTTCAAGATGAAATGTTTGTTTTTGGTCTTATGGATTTTTTGGCTGGTGCGATTTATACTCCGGAAACTATGGTTATCAAAATTAAATGTTACTACATACGGTAACCATTAATGAGTCAATAAATTTAGTTTATTAGTCATGCCAAGTCAAGTCATGTTTATTTGTATAGCCCTTAATCAAGAGTCTCAAAGGGCTGCACAGATTATTGCAAACGACGGACTATTATTACAGACTATTATTACACCATACCCTGATCTAAAACCTACATGAGGGCAAGGAAAAACTCAAAAACCTCAACATGAGGAGAATGAAGGGACCACACATGAGGTCATCCCACTTCCAGGATGACCAGGCTGCAATGGATGTTGCAACAACATAATACACAGATATTGTCAACAAAAAATATAGGTTATTCATATGCTGTAGAATAGAAGTGTGTTCTAAATATAGATTTAAACAGTTCCACTGAGGTTGCAGATTGAATCTCAGGCAGGAGAGCATTCCACAACATCGGGGCCCGAATGGAGAACGCTCTAAAACAAATTTCATAACTATTGTTTTTTTTTTTTTCACAAAAAAAAGAACCCAAATCTGATTTTTTTCTTTTATGCTCTTCCAGTAGTTTCGATTTCATGGGTCTTATGTATGAAAAATGATTCACCTAAGACTATTTTTAAGGTGCATGGTTATTACATTAATCTATTGATTTAATATATTAGAATAAACCATATGTTTTTTTTCTCATATGTTGAAAAAAAAATATTGTAGCATATTTTTTTGTATCATAAATATTTGTTTTACAGGTTAGATAGCCCTTATCAATTAGAATCTTTCTTTCACTCAGAACAAAATGAAAAAGGAATCAATGTATGAAAAATAAACAGTGCAAATGACAGTATTTTTTTCTGTTTTTTTATTTTTGTTCTGCCCTCAGGTGCTGGGCACGGAGCATCTGGACGTGGCCAAGCAGCTAAACAACCTGGCGCTTTTGTGTCAGAACCAAGGCAAGTACCAGGAAGTCGAGCGCTACTACGATCGAGCGTTGCACATTTACCAGAGCAAGCTGGGACCCGACGACGCCAACGTGGCCAAGACCAAAAACAACCTGGTGAGACCGCCAAAAACCTCCTCTCCTCGACCTCTCCTCTTCCTTACCTCCTCGGTCTTCCTTGCCAGGCCTCCTGTTACCTCAAGCAGGGAAAGTACCGCCAGGCCGAAGCGCTCTACAAAGAGATCCTCACCCGAGCGCACGAGAAGGAGTTTGGATCTGTGGAAGGTAAGCACGAACATCACCATGACTGCAAGAAAGGTCGCTAAATAATTCCTTTTTTTTAAAAAAAGCAATTGTCTACTGTTTGTTTTTCTTAAGTGAATTGGGAATTGGGGTGTTTGATTCCCAGTGCCGGGTGTTGCGACACATTGGTTGGGTAGAACTATCGTCATGACATCTACAGTACTCGGTCGCACATGCGTGTATGGTAGTGGACCCCAGATTAATTGGGGATAAAGCGAAAAAAAAAAAAATACCTTTATAGTTTAGTAGACACTTGAAATAAGGAGAGAACACATCAATGAACTTTTGGCTTGCACTAGAACAGTGTTTCCCAATTATTATCTTCTGCATAACACTGTATCCTTTTTAAAGGTAGGTTGAGTTCTCCTTAAATGTTTAATATGAAATATTTGTGTTAACAATGCCCAACTGAGTTCAAAGAGCCTCTATGTACTGTATATTTTTTTCCACCTCCTCTATCTACTTTTATCTATTACCCTCGGTGTTCCGGCTACAGAGCGCATTAGGCTGGAGCAAAGGAGGCAAGGGGATGGGAGTAGAAGAGGGATTTCCTGCGCGTACCTGCAATTTTAATTTGTTCTAGGATTAAAATGGTGAAAGTAAGAAAAAAACAGTTTCAAATAGAGTCCAAATGCCAACCCAAACCCCCAAAAAAGGAAAAAGGAAGAGTTAGTTCGAGCGCATCTATAAATTTCACATACTTGCACCCTCAACAAAATAGGTTGACATAAGCTGCAACGGTGAGTTGACCCAGAACAAAAAAACTAGAAATAGCTTTAACAGAAATATTTAAGGACTTGAATGAGAGCACTATATTGCTTTGAATGAAAGCACCACTATATTTTTTACATGAAAGCAATTATTCTGTTTCAGAGCTTAGTTTTTATCACATTAATATGGTATTTTTCATTTATTAATGGCCATTTACTTTTATTTTTATAGATATAAGGTTTATCATTTCAACCTTTACCCCCTGTTTGCCCTCTTGGTGTTTCTCAGGCGACGCCCGACCCAACTGGGCGGGTACCAGGGATCCATCGGGGCAACAGGACGTCCCGTTGAGGCGAAGCGGTTCCTTTACCAAACTGCGAGAGTCTATTCGGCGAAGTAGCGAGAAGCTTGTGCGCAAGCTCAAGGGCGTCGACGTGGAGGAAGCCACCCCCATGAATGCTGGGTACGATTTCGGAAAAACGACACGTTTTAAGGTTATCAAGACAAACAGAAATATGTGACCAGTGTGGGGTGTTACTGGAAAACGGTAAATAGTTACTTCATTTAAAAATGAATTTACCTCCTAGAGTACTAGCGCCAATAACCATACTTTGAAAGTATGTTGCATGTTACAAATGACCCCGTACCGTATTTTCCGGATTAAAAGTCGCTCCGGAGTATAAGTTGCACCAGCTAAAACAATGGCATAATTAAAAAGGATAAACCATATACAAGTCGCACCGGAGTAAAAGTCACATTTTCGGAGGAAATATATTTGATAAAACGAAACATCAAAAACATACACATCATCTTGAAAGGCAATTTAAACTAAAAGTGAACAAGGGGCTGAATTAATTTGTACGTTATACGAACATTGCATGCTCGACATGCTTGTTAATTTCAGTAAAGATGTAACATACTAACGGATGTTCAGATAATTTGAGCATGAAGAACATGCTTCTTCATTTTAACTACAAATCGCTAAATCCAATGACATGTCATCTGGGACACTGTAACCGGCTTTTCAGCACAACACAAGTTTGAAAGGATCAACACTGGCTTAGCGCGCCCTCTTGCGGTCAAATGTGAAAATAACATGTGGAATTTTATACTGGTAAGAATGTGTCAAAAATTTCACAGATAAGTCTATCCGGATTATAAGTCACACCCTCAGCCATACTGGGGGAAAAAACTGCAACTTATAGTCTGGAAAATACAGTTGTACTCGCATATAAGCCGACCCCCTAAAACAGCTTTAAAATAGCCGAATACTAAAAGAAATAGAAAAAGTGTACACCAACCTGTGAAAGCAATGAACCTTTTTCATATTTCTTTGCTTGTCCAATCCACTCGAAGATCTCCATTTCTGGGTACTGCCCCTTTTTTATCTGCTGTTCTCATGTTTGGCCTTAGGTGCTATTTCCACTGATCATCTAGCATTGTCTCCTTTTACATGAAACTTTCTTGCTGCTTTCAGGTTGCTTTGTTATTTTTAGCTTTAGGACAGCAGTATAGGCCTGATGTTTTCTTTTTTCTCCAAGCATGGTGTATTGCAAAGATATTTTTACAAATAAAATTATGAAAATTCAGCACAACACAGCAAAACCAAGTATGTGTATATAAGCACCCATTTACTCTTGCCTAAACACTATGATTTTACAACATCTTAACAAACGTTATATGCGTTCATAACCACATATTCCGATTGTAATTTGATTTTATTGCCCCAGAGGTATATCAATAGTTACATTTTATTGCATTTTATAAGCCAGAATATGGCTTGGCTTACTCAACTGTTACCTCAAAAATAAATTGGGTCAAATATGTTTGCAGTAACAACCCCTACAAAATTGCTTCCTCCCCCAATTTCATACGTTTATCGTTTCAAATCATGAACGCTGATATGTGACATCTGAAAAATGGTCACAAGTTTATAATGTATTATTTTTTGTGTTGATTGTACGGAAAATAAGCCAATTTGATGTAGTATAGTTCACAAATTTGACCAAAAGAGGGAGTATGTTGCTTTTGCATGGTGCAGTACTATGTAATGGAAAGGAGACTCTGTACCGAGGCCAGGAGAGCTGGACCTATGTAGTGGAAAGGAGCCATAAGCTGACCCCTTATTTCAGTATTTTATAGTTTTAAATTCGGCATGGATGGAAGTATATACGGTAGGAAGAATATCTCAATGAGGAGAAATTCAGCGCCCTCATACTCTGTGCTTTAGGCGGCGCTACTGTCAGTTGTACCCCCCCCCCCCCCCCCCCCCCCCCTGTGCACAGTGCGGGTGGATTGTGACAACATAAGTTATGCAGCAGTATTCAGGAGTGAGAAGACATTGAAGTTCATGATCTGCACAAAATGAGTAGCTAAAAAAACACTGAAACCTTGTCACTATGTGGAAGATTGCATTGGAAAAGTAACGTATTTTCTGCACTATAAGGCACACCACCAAAAATCCATCCAATATCTGCACCGCTTATCCTCAGTAGGGTCGCGGGGGTGCTGGATCCCATCTCAGCTGTCTTCAGGCAGTGGGCAGGGGACACCCTCAATCGGTTACCAGCCAGTCGCAGGGCACACAATGACAGACAATTCGCTCGCTCATTCACACCTAGGGACAATTTTGACTGGCCAATTAACCTGACATGCATGTTTTTGGAATGTGGGAGGAAACCGTAGTGCCCTGAGGAGACTCACGCAAGCACGGGGAGAACATGCAAACTCCACACAGGAGGTTCAATCTCATGACCTCAGAACTGTGCTGCATATGCGCCAACCACTGCGCCGCCGTGCTGCCCACCACCAAAAATCTTTTGTCATATATTTTCCATACATAAGGCGCACCAAACTATAAGGCGCTACAGTAAACGCATCAACAAAACAGTCAGGTCAGCCAAACTTTATTAACCCCTTAGCGTGATGATTGACACATTGGTTAGGATATGAAACGCAGGTATATATTTCCCAGCATGCACCACGCACTACTTCTATGGGAGAAAAATCGAGTTGGCGGCTGCTTACCGTAGTTGCGAGACCTGTTGCGACTAAGTATTGATCCATATACAAGGCAAGGCGCATGGTCATTTTTGGGAAAAAATGATTTTAGGTGCGCCTTATAGTGCGGAAATTACAGTTATTGCGTTCGATGAACAAGTTCCTTCATGACACGTTGGCCCAACCACTGTATATTTTCTAACCCTGTTTTCTTATCCAGGATGAAAAGAGCCAATTCGCTTAATGTACTGAACGTGGGCTGCGGTGAAAGTCCTGACCGCCCTCAAGTGAGCGAGCGCCGCGTTAACAGTCCGTTTATTTACGCAAGCTAATTTGGTGTTTTCGCTTTTTCCTGTCAGCCGCGCTTCTTGGCCGACCATCGAGGACTCAGCACCAGCACGCAGAGCCTAAACAGGCGAGGATCACTCGGGACCAGTTGATCGGCACACGCTTCTCAAGCCTCTTTTCTCAACATTGTTTTTTTTTTCTGCCCTTTTTTGTTTCCAGCTTTTGTGAATGTCATGAAATGTATGAAGTTGCACTTTCCCAGGGAGCATCAGAGCTGTTTTTTTTTTTTTTTTTTTAAAACATCATGGAGTTATTTTTAATTCATGAAGGCATGTTGATGTGTGAATGCCCATGATTTTTTTTTGCTGGGTTTTGTGTGAAAGGCAATGATAGATTTCATGCTTGGTTAAAAGAAATGGTGATCTGGCTACTTTCCATGCCAATGTTTTTACAGGGAAAAAAAACATCGGCCACCACATTAACATTATTGCTATTACCACACTCATCCATCCATTTTCAGGCCCATTTGGAACTAAGTAATGTTACATTGCTAACTAGTGGCCCAGCTAACTTATTTCACTTTCTTCTGAATAATTTCACTTTTTCACAAACGTACATTCCAGTTGAAGTGATTCCTTGAATTTCTCGCCACAGGACAAATTCACATTACAGATGATTTTCGGAAGGTTTTACATTCCAAACAAGTATTGCAATATTTGCCTTTTGTCAGCTACATGGTTTGTTTACATGGAACTGTTTTTTTCCTCTCATACTACTGACGGAACTGACTTCACTATGAGAAAATGATTGCACGTTTTAAATGGAAGCGTATCAGGGACTGACCCTAAATATTTGTTGAGCTGTAGTGGACCTCCGAAGACAATTTCATGATCAATTTTGCGATGGCGTAGTTTTAAAAAAAGATATATTTATGTATTGATAACCTTTCTACTCTTAGAGAAAATGGTGTTTTCTGACTTTTTTACTTGCTATTCTGCTTTTACAGTCACAGTTGTAAATGTTGCGGTGGCGGAAAATGTCAAAACTGTTTAGAAGAAACGATGTGTTTGCGTTTTCTAAGATTGTCTCTGGTCTATTTGAATCTTTTAATTATGACGGGAAGTTTAAATAAAGGCCAGCAAGTTTTAGTTTGTGTTTGCTTTTATGGCACACAACAGTACTTTTTAACAGTGATTACAGTAATCCTGTTTCTTTTTCAGGGGTTACGAAAAGAACCTGTGAGACAGAAATATATAAACAAACCCCATTTTTTTATACATTTAAATCAGGAATGAAAATCCATTTCCTTTGGATGTAATCCAGTTTTAGAGGCAAAATTGGTGACCTACGTGAATTGTGTAGATCAGAGGGGAACACATTTTGAGGGGGGAAGGGGGGTTTTGTGAAATTTTACAGGGAAGGAAGCCAGTGTTTGAATTCAAATCAGTGTAGTTGGCACAGGCAGGCGTATTTGCCATTTGGGCTGTGCGACTGTCACACGCTAATCACAAGGATCCCCTGAGAGCATTGGTCAGAGTTTTGGTTGGAGTTAGGCCATTGAACATTCGCCAGTTGGTAGCTTCACCAGTAAGCTGCCTGGTTTCTGTACACAGTATTGTTGGTTTGATATCCTGGTGATGGTTAATATTAGGATTTTGGCTTCAACTATGGTTACAGTGTTTGTTGAAGCTAGAGTTTTGAATTAGGTTTTTGGTGTTATCTGTAGTACCACTAGTAGCTCAAATGGTAAGATATCTGTATTACACTCCTATGGCCTGGGTTCAATCACCAGTTAAGTCAATGCAAGTTTTGGTGAGTTGGATTTGGGTGGAACTTGGTTTATGGTTGGCTGAAGCATGGGTTTAACTGTTATTCTTTAGAGTTTTGATTGAACTGTTGGCAGTAATGATAGCTGGAACAGTAAGATGCTTAAATTTAATTTATAGGGTGGTAGGTTCAATTCCTTGTCAAGACATTGTAGCTTCCAATATTTAGGTTTGTTTGGACCTAGGGTTTTAGTTGCTCCAACAAAAACTAGAATATATATGGCCTGGGGATTGAACCAATACCCTAACGAGTGTAATACAGATATCTTAACAGCCAAACCACCAGTGCTGTTTCTAACTACTATCATAACTCTGACCCTAGCCCTCACTCCAACCCAAACCATTACCCTAAAATCCGCATGCCTGTGTGTGGAAAACAGGCATCTTACAAGTTGAGATACCAGTGATGTCCCTAATGTTCAAAACCCTAACCATAGTTCCAACCAAAACCCTATGCTATCTCCCAACAAAACACCTTTATAAAACCAGAGCCATTTTAGCGAGGGATTACTGTACATGGAATATAGAATTTAGTTTTTAGAAGTGGCAGGTAACCAATTATGACAAGCTAAACAGTAGTTCCAGGGATAGGTGCAATTATTTTTTATTATGACTGTGTAAAAAACATACATGATCCAAGATAACTAACAAAGTTGTTACAGTAAAACAACAAAAGAACGTTAAATGTACACACCAAAAAATTTGGTCACTAGCATTAATACCTCAGTTTCATTATTCATCTGCGTTTTACGTGATTTTTGAAGAACACTAAAGGCGCCATAACACTGACCCATGGTGTAATTAAAAAAAAGACTAACAATATAAAATGTCTGCACAACAGACAATCTGCAGAGAGACTTTCCAATCATGTCAGGACGGATTGAAGTTTATCAAGAGCACGTTCAGCTTTGATGAGCCATCTGCGCTATCTTCTTCAACATGTCTTCTGACTGCAACTGCTCCAGTGTCAGCAGAGACAGACCCAGCTGATCCTCCTGTGCAGCAGGGCGATAAAGAACCATTACCAATGTATACATTATGATTGGCTGCTTTAAAGCTGCCTTCTGAGTGTGCTTGCTGAGTGCTGCTCAACAGAACACATGCTAATTTCTGTTAGCCTATCTGCAGAATTTCATATTGTATGTTAGCCTTAAGCTACTGAAAAACTTAGCTAAAAATGACTGAGTGACAACAGTCACCACCGTACTTGTCTAAAGGGCTGAGCCATCTGGCGGAGGAAATGCTTGGACAGTTGAACCGTCTCATCCACAGTGAGGTTGAGGCTTCCGTCATTGATGTGCTCTTGGATCCAACGAGGAAGTTTCCCGCGCTTGTCTGCTCGGGCGTACCGCTGCCGGAAGTTAATGAACCCAAAAACAAACCAAACCCACAAAATCATCATCGATAGGAGGCTGGCTAGGTACCAGGAGAAGTACTGAACCCTGGTCTGGTGGCCTATTAGTTTCAATTATATTCAATTACAATGCCAGTGGGTTTGGGCACATATATCAATATTAGCGATACTAAGCAATGACTTGGACCGGATCGACACAATTGTCCTGGGATCAATACTCCGCACCACCTTCCATTTTCTCAAAGCGCAACAATTTTACGCAGATAGCAAAACCCCTCTGTCTCTTGCCCGACTCACTCTTCTATCCTCCAAGTCTATGCTGAATATGTGACTGACAGGCAGGCTTTCAGAACATCTCCCTACCTGGCCTGCCACTGCATTCTGCCTGCCAGGCAGAAGAAGGGGTCAAATCTATGCGCAAAGGCAAAGAGGAGGCCCAGCGCAGTGTGGACTTTTTTTTTGAACAATAGAAAAGGAAAATGCCAAGTGTAGTTTGTGTTGTAGTCGGCTACTGTGGTAACACCACGAATTGACATAAATAATGAAAAGAGAGCAACAAGCTGCAACCAAAACTGTAAATATGTTACTGCTCTCGAACAAAAAACTGTAAATCTGTTGTCACAATGACAACAAAGCCTAGGAGTGATAATTGATGCTTTATTTGCATTTCTGACATTATTTTATACTTATTGTGCAATGGGATGCATTTTAGTTATCTAGTTGTCTTATCATCCAGTATTTGTATTTTTGTTACATACCGTACTTTGGATCTGAAACCGTCGTTATAGAAATGTTTCCATTTTTTTTCATTATACTTTTTAAGTTTGCAATATTTTGTGTTTTTTTTTTTTGAACATTTCAAATTGTGTTCATTATATAATCATTTTTGTACAAGGGAAAAAAATAAAAGAAAATACATTTAACATTTTATTTAAATCACTTTTTGCTAAGACGCGTTTAGGCTCTAATCCAGATCGTCTCGGTCACTTGAAGAAGATGATGTCATCGTTGACTGCTAATATTGTGGCGGTTCACTAGGAAATGCTATCCTTGATAGAGCATTTATTTGAAACTTAAGTGTAAGTTTTTGTTACGGAATAACAACATCCATAAAAAAAGATGAATTTTGCAAAATCCTGCACTGCTATGTATAATAAGCAGCACAATATTTCATCATTATGTGTAAGAGGCGTAGTTGGAGGGATCCTTAGAAAGTTAAAAGTTAAATATTTTCTCTATAAGTAAGGGTTAACAATGTCCAACTGAGTTAAAATAGCCTTTATTTTTGTTTTTTATTGTGCCAATTAGCTTTTATCTTACCTTTATCAGGCTTCTTAGTGGCTGAACAAACACATTTATTAGTGCTAAGAAATGCACGCAAATCATGTGTTACTCTGCCGCCATCTCCTGTCTTTGAGTCATAATTGCAGCCTTAGGTTTTCAAATGCGCACCCCACCTTTGATAATGGGAACTGAGATAGTCAGGTATGGAAATGTAAACATTTTGCTTCTATGGCTTTTTAAGTCAAAAAGGTTCCCAAACCCTGGTTTATAGCGTGTCTCCTTTATCTCCCCCCACCATCCTTCTCTTTTCGTTCCAACCCACGCTCTCTCCCAAAGTGAACCCCTATCTCCTTCTTTCCTTTCACCTTCTTTCATGCCACCCCCCACCCCCCCCACCCCTTTATGATCTCTCCAACCTAATCTCATGCAAAAACAAACAAAAATTGCCAAAAGACCTTGTCAGCAAAAATCATGAGCCCATAGTCGGTCTTCCCCCTGATGGCTCGGCCCACGCACTGCGCGGCGTGTCGCATGGCGTCAAAGGTGAGAAAGTCGTTCTCTCGAATCTGGAACTGATCCCTTAGGTACTCCAGTCGGGCCTGCGGAAAAGTAGACGGTCACAGAAATGCCCTCCTCAAAGAATTGTCCCAAAATATTACAAAGGATAGAGATTGGATCTTACCTTAAGAATGCGGCTCTGTGTGTAAACGTACGGCACCCCAAACATGATGACCGCTCGTCCGAAGTGATGCACTGATCGCAAATAAAACAGTGTTTTCCATCAAAATTTCTAACACTCCTGTCATAAGATTACAACAAAATCCTTTCCTTGCCAAAGCAACGCAATAACTTTCCATTATTCCCACTTACCAAAATCGATCCCCTCAGACACTTTACCTCGCGCCACGGAAAGCAAAATGGCTCCTCTGCCATTCTCGCACGCCTGCAAAAGCAACGAGGGAAGAAAGGGCAGAATTGAAGAAGCCAAATATTGCCAGCGCCCGACCAGGTTGTGAACGTTACCTCCTGATACTTCTCCAGCGCCATGCTGGTCTCAGCGGCATCCTGCGTCTCGATAAAGATCAGCTTGTTCTTCTGAATGTTCTCCAGGATTCCCTAAAATGCCAACTGCTACGTTAGCGTGATGCGATCGAGAGCTTGTGAGCGAGCGGAGTGCTGACCTGCTCGTACCAAGACGCCACGATGTTCTCCATGTAGACGTAGCTCGTGAAAAACGCGACGATGCCGTCAGGAACTACGGCCGACATCTCCAAGAGTAGGTTGCCATAGTTACGAATCACAGCTAGAGAACACAAAAAAAATCTGTATCTTAATTCTTGCATGAAATATTTAGGAAGTGAAGCAATGCGATAGGTTTGCTAAACATATTTAAAGTAAGTTCCAACAGTGCTTTTAATACAATACAAACGCTGCCCGACTTACGAATGGGTTAGGTTCTAGACGATCGTTCGTAAGTTGAATTCGTTCATAAGTTGCTTCAGTGCTATATTTTGTATGTTTAAGGTTTATATAAGTACACACAGTACATACAGAAATCCCTTGGTTAATGAGGAACAGAACCACCCGCGAAAAGGGAAAACACCATCACACCTTTTTTTTTTCTAGGCAGCCTTCATTAAAGTGGACTTACCAACTTAGAATAGTATACAATATACCTTTATTATTACAAAATGGGTTGAACATATTGTGACAACGAAATTGGACGTGGCACTCCAGTTTCTTATTTTACTGTGGGTATTAAAAAAAATATATAAAAAAAAGACAAAATATAATTTACACAATATTTACGCAAGAAAGTGTGGTTATGTAGAGGCAGAATATATTTACATTGGGTGTTTACATACAGTTTTGGGATCGTATTAGTGCAATATGCGGTAGTGCAAAATCGTCAACATTGTGCAAAGTGAGCATAGGCATGAATACAATTTTACATCTGTATGAGGTAGTGTGTTTGCAAGAGTTTCAGTATTTTGTGCAGTGTGTGTTAAGGGTGGTGATGGCTCTGAGGAAGAAACTGTCTCTAAGTCTGTTTTTGTTTTGTGTGACCTGTAGCGTCTGCTGGTAGGCAGCAGGTCAAAGAGGTGGTGGCCGGGGTGAGAAGAGTCCTCAACTTACCGACTGAGATAGATAAAAAAAATCAAAACCTGGTCCGTATTTTAAGTTAGTCAATGTTTGTTTTGTTTTTGAGCGCACCTTGATTAAAAGCTTAGCCAACTAAAAGCGAATGAGTGAGAATATGAGAGAGAGGAGAGAGAGAGGGAGAGAAAGAGAGATATGCATCGCTTAGGTGGATGACAAAAGAGCGGGAGACAAACTATTCAGCGATCTGCAGAGAGAACGAAGAGCAGGTGTACAGTCACAGTAGAGTTATGAAAGACGGTCTGATATGTATTGGCCACTGGGCATCGGAAATCTAAAGTATAGAAGTGCAGGCAAAACGACGGGAATCTTGGCTGCCTAAAATAATCCTTGGTGCTGCGGAAACATCTGTTTCTTTTTTAATCATTTCTTTTTTTCCCCGAGAAGGAGTGAACCAGGGATAGCTGAACCGCGAAGAAGCCAGGGGTCCCTGTACTAAGGAAAAGTATATACTCATATCATTGTGGCACCGTTTTTTACTTACCAAAATCTTCTCGGGTCTCAAACTTGGAGCTTAAAGCCACCTGGTCATTTCCTCGCCCAACAATCTGAAATATAGATGTGATAATCAACATTTATGTATCGTATATATAAAATCTACATAGATACTGTATATGGATACATGTACAAAAACTGCTAATTTGTGGCAAAAACTGATTTAAACATATAGAAAGAAAATCGATATCACATTCAAATACATTTTGCAATATTGTTTATACATTTATTTTTCCTTTTTACTGTTGTTACTATTGTACACCCACAAAAGGGATTGCATAAAATGTCAGTTCATTATTTGGACTATTATACATCACTGTTGTTTGTTACTTGAACCATTAAGCACTATTTACATCGTTGTCATGATTGGCCAATCATTTTGCAGTTCGTTCATTTCCACAAGGCGATTTAATTAGAAAAAAATGGTTCAGGGAAGGGTTTTTTGTACAGTTCTGCTCCTTAAAGGTTCAAAATTCATTGATGTCTCCTCATTTCAAAATGTCTACCAAACTATAAACGTAATATTTGTTTATAATAATACGGGATAGTTGTTTAAAAGCCACAACTTTGTACTTTGTAAAAACCAAACCACAATTTTAACAACTGCTAAAACACACACGCACCAGCGGGCAGAGGCAGATTCGCGCTAGCGTCATGGTGAAAGATGCCATGGTGACCGGCCGGAAGTCCAATATGCGAGGATATATGTCCAACGGGGACAGCGTCTGGCCAGGATAAGCGTGCAAGAAGGTGAGAAGACCACAACAACTCGGAGGTCGGAAGACTTACCCCTGACGTGATGATGACCGACTGGAACCTTTGAAAGACGGGTTTAATGGCGATGGACGGGTCCATGCAGCTGAGGAAGAAGATGATGCACGAGGTGAGGTTTTTTTCTTAAAGGGACGAGTGCTACAAAGCACAAGAAAGAATGCAGACTGCGGAGACCCAATGTGACTGAACCATTTTCTTGCCTAGCCTTTCACAAGGTTTTTTTTTTATGGGCAAGATGGCAGATAATCATATCTGGTCCCTATAGGTGAGCCTTATGTTATGTCAAATGAATATATATTTTCCCACCTAGTAGTATTTAAAGGTGGTGTTATGGACACCACAACTTCAAAAATATTCTACTTGCTGACGCCATCTTCTGGCAGAAATCATCATTGCAGCATCTGTCAAGCTGTCCGCATGCCACGAACATATCTCTCTTACATGTAAAAACACAGATTTAGATAATATAATTCTCCTCCAGTCCTGTTGGTGGCATGATTGCAGACTGGCTTACCGAAAGTGCACGAACAAACTCTTCTTTTTTCATCTTTTTGGGGTTTGGATTGGCATTTGGACTGTATTTGAAACAGTTCTTTTCTTACTTTCACCATTTTCAATCTTGAATAAATTAAAACACGCGTCCAGTAACTCTCGAAATCTTGAGGCACAGCGTCCGCCGAAAATGTTTAAATTTCTCACCACTGGTTTCATTCATATATTTCTTACTTTTTATACTTGAATTATGATGTGGTCTAAATCAGTATTTCTCAACCTCTTGGAGCCAAGAAACACTTTTTCTAAACAAAAAATCTTGAAATGTTTAAAAATTAATTCCTGCCACCAGTTTTATGTTTGTTATTTTTTTAAAGCTTAAATTATCATGTTGATTAAATTGACATTATATAGTTGTTTTTATCATTTGTGGTCACAGTGCCTCAGGAGGGAATTCAGGTTATTTACTTTGGTTAAAAATTTGGGATTTTACTATACTATTGGTTTTACTATAATTTTATCTGGTTTACAAATGCCCCAAAAATAATATTAACAATTAGCAAAATATCCGCCTGTGGAACAAAACTAAGATTTAGGAATACAATATTTAAAAAAGATGTGCGTAACACAAAATAATTTGATAAATATCCTGTACGATATTATGAGCAGAAAAGTAGTATATAAAAAGGTAGTTATAAAATTAATTGTCTACTACCACCCACTGATATAGATCATTGTTGCAGTTCACTGGAGAAAGTAACGATAATTAACCAAATCATGCTTTTTTTGTAAAAATAAATTTGGGAAATTCCTGCGGCACATTCGGGTGCCCCGGCACACTGGTTGAAAAACACAGATTTAAGGCCCGGTCACACAGTCTTTCACAGACGTATCGAGGCTGAATCACTGCCAGAAATTTCTGCCCGTGTAGCAGACGATGTTGGACACTTTTGAGATCACGATACAGACGAGATACAGCCGTGCTTTACACGCGGTAAGAAATTCACACGCGGTTGGCCGCGCGAAAAAGTTTTGCGCTGCTCAAAACTTTAGACCACGGGTAACCATGGGCGGCACAGCGATGCAGCCACGGTTACCAGCGATAAGGACGCGGAACAGTCGCCGGAAGGACGCGGAACAGTCGCCGGCCAATTTTGCACATTTTCCACCGCGGGCAACCACGGGCAAAAAAAAAAAAAAAAAAAAACGCAAAAGGCTGTGTGACCGGGCCTTTAGATCATATAATTCTCCTCCAGTCCTATTGGCGGCATGATTGCAGACTGCCTTACCTAAAGTGCAAAACAGGGTTGGCAATGGTCGGCGTTCTGTCTTCAAAGGGCTCGATGATGATGGTGAAACCTTGAAGGAGGAATATATATTAAAAAAATGGTATTAAGAGACAAATACAGAATGTTGTACACAAAATGGGGCTGAAAGTTGACTCAAAATTGAATATTGTTGGAATAAAAAAATAGCTGCTATAGTTGATATTTTATATTTCCTATTCAGAATGCATTGTAATAACTCTTCAAACAAGCTACTTCTTACTAAAAATTTCCGTTAAAGATTTCATTCATTTTGAGTGTTCAAAAAAGCCCGCAGCAACATTTCAATGTAAGAGATGTCCATTTCCAAGCGCACCTTGACTATAAGTGCTGACCAAGGTAGCAAAATTGGAGATAAGCGTGATGGCAGAGAAGTCGGCGATGTCTGTGATCTCAAGTGTCCGTAACAGCGACTGCAGACGTTCGGCGCAAAACCTGCAAGACGCCATATGTGAGGCCGCGCGTCACTTATGTGATTCCAGGGCTGCGATCATCACCTGAGCGGCTTTCGGTCGATGCAGACTTTGTCGAAGATGTCTTTGAGGAACTGCGGGGCGCTCTCCTGGACCACGTGCTGCACCCTCAGGCGTGACTTCAAGTATTCCATGAAGCGCTTCAGGAAGCCCACGAAGTGCTCGGCCGTACGGATGGTGCCCGGAATGGCCTCTGCCGCAAACATGTAACTTTTATTTTAGGATTTGCATTCAGAACAAAAACTTCTTTTCAAACCCATCTCCCGTTTTTGTGGACCGGATATAATTAAAAGGGTACCGCGTCACAACACATGACAATGGCTTATTAAAAGTATGGGTGACTTGGTTCCCTCTGGCTTCGCTACAGGTCCCTTAAAAGAAGAACTAAAAAGCTCAGACTGTTTCTTCCCTGGGCCATCACCTAAACAAGCAAACAAGACTGTGAATATATACATCTTGCTTATGTCTAGAAAATTCAGTATTCATATTATATTTGTGGACTTTTTTGGTAATATGTTGCTGCTAAATTTTTCTTTTCACTAGTGTAGTGATGCACTAAGAGAACCACACGTTCGAGAGCGTTATCCATTCGGGCCCCGATGTTGTGGAATGCTCTTCCCCCGGAGATTCGATCTGCAACCTTATTGGAACTGTTGAAATCCAGGCTTTAAACACACTTCTAATCTATAGCTTATGAATGACCTATATTTCCTGTTAATGATATATATGCATTTATTGTTATTGCAACATCCATTTCAGCCTAGTCATCCTGGCGGAAGGATTACCTCATGTGCAGCCCCTTCTCAAGGTTTCTTCATTTTCCTCATGCTGAGGTTTTTGAGTTTTTCCTTGCCCTCATGTAGGTTTTAGATCATGGGATGGTGTAATAATAGTCTGTGGTTTGCAGTAATTTGTGGTTTGTGCAGCCCTTTGAGACTCCTTGTGATTAAGGGCGTCACAAATAAACATGAATTGACTTGACTTTAGGCCAGTTTCCAAGCACTATCTTCTAAATATTTTTCCTTTTTACCCTTACAATCTTTTATATCTTATTTTTCTTTTTATTACATGTTTTATCTTGGAATGCGACAATGTTCACTACATCGATGTCAATTACAATAAAGACAATTCTATTTCTAATAATTATAAATATTGATATGTATTTATTCTTATGTTTGCACAATATTGCTGCTAATTGCTGCACATTGCATTATTTTTCAAAAGCACTTACAAATTGGGATAGTCTAAAACCACTACATTGTTAATATTGCCTATCCTTGAATTCTTAAATATTATTTTTATATCTTATTTTTTGTATTTTAAATCTTTGATTACATGTTTTACCTGCCACATCAAATGTTGTGAACAATGTACACTACGTTGTTATCAGTAAAAGCAAAGACTATTCTATCCTATTCTGTTTTAAATTCCATTCAAATTTTCACTTCTACTCTACCCAAATTAAAACCTGCTCATAGAGGATATTTGGCTAAAAGGTCTGTTTTAGTTCAACATTACAAAATAACATTAAAAATGAATCTTAAATCACACAAGAGGAATCATATTGAAGTCATATTTGTGATTTAATTTTAAATTTTTGAACACTTTTAACCACACCATACCACTCACCGATATCACAAACCACAAAGCTATGATAAACATTGAAAATTATATTTCAGAATGGATAAAGCGAGTTTTTATATTTTCAATTCTCATTTTAGTAGCATTTAAAAATACTAAGTTTAAAGAGGTTCTTAAACAAAAAAAAACTAGACCATAAACCTGCTATTACTGCAAGTGTCTAGCAGACAGTACTAATGCTTGATTTATCTATAAATCCAATTGTCAATACAAAAATGAGCATTGCTGGAATTTTTTTCTTTTTGGTTTTTGTAGTTTTCATAGTAAATGCATATTTCATTATTCTCTATCGATTGGCGTAGTAAACTACGGCCGATTTCTATATCTGATTGCACAATAAAAATTCCCAAACTTTTATAACCCCAGTCAGTCAGTGGTCTTTCACCTTTCAGGATCTCGTCCGGCAGCACAGGATTGGCGAGGTAGACGTCCGTCTCCCGCGCCACGTGTGCTTCCTTCAAGCCCTCCACCAGGCGTCGATATTCCTCCTTCAGTTTGGCAGCGTCTGTCTCTTTGATCCTACCACGAGAAATAAGATAGTTGTCGTGTTTCTGTTCCCTCCCCGAACTCCAGACGTCAATCCTGCTCTTACTTGTGTATGGTGTTCTGCAGCGTTTCCACGTTACCCTGGCAACGGTCCAGTGTCCGCCTGGTGATATTGACGCTCATGGAGTCGATGCACACGTTGTCTGGCGAGGACGAGAAAGGGTATCCTTTTAGGCGGTTTCACTTATTACCATGTTTACTAAACTCTATCAAAGGTTTGCTGCTGGTGCAAAATACTGCAGCAGAACCTTTGACTAAGACAAGAAAGTTTGTTCATATTACCCCAATTTTAACTGACCTTCACTGGCTCCCTGTCAGTTTAAGATGTAATTTTCAAGTTCTGTTGCTAACATACAAAGGTTTGCATGGACTTGCCCCATCTTATCTTTCTAATTTAATTGCGCCTTGCGTTCCTGCCTGGGGCCTTTGGTCAGAAAAACTGGTCAACTATTAATTACAAGAGCCAAGAAGAAACCGACATGCATTCAGACCCCGTCGCTGTGGAATGCTCTGCCCTCTGAGATAAGATATGCAACCTCAGTGAAAGTGTTTCAACGCAGAATTAAGAAGGTTTATATTATATACCTTAAGAGTGATGCTGACATTGTTTTCTTGTCCATTAGGGAGAATGGCAAGCCTGGATATTGAATGCGTTCTGAGCCATTGTACTGGCTCCTGGACGTAATGCACAGAATCATCTGAAACCTGCTGCATTGGTTGAGATTAGAGAAAGAAAGCTTTTTGTTGCTGTCTACTGGAGCTTTTGAATTATTACTCATGTTAATGTTGCCTGTATTTTGTGTGTTTATTCCCTTGCAACACCCATTGCAGCCTGGTCATCCTGGAAGGGGGACTACCTCATGTGCGATCCCTTCTCAAGGTTTCTCAATTCTACTCATGCATAAAGTTTTTTTTTAGTTATTCTGTGCCCTCATGTAGATTTCAGATCAACAGATATTGTATTTCTGGGATCCAGCCCTTTGTGAGTTTGTCTTCTTAATGGCTATACAAATATTTGTGACCTGACATGACTTAAAGACGCTCACCGATGTTGTGCGCTTCGTCGAAGACCACCACGGACTGCTTGGCCAGCTCCTTGGACACCAGGTCGGCGATCTTGGGGTCCAACAGGTAGTGGTAGCTGTAAACTACAATGTTGGCGTGCAGGATCTAAATACAAAAAAACAAACATGGACCTAACGCAATTTACATCAAAGAATTATGGTATGCTTTGCCATCGAACTAGATGTGCATTGTGTCTACTTCCTGTTATTACCGAGTAGCGCGCCAGGTAGTAGGGACACCATCCTTTTCTGCGCCCAAAGTCCTTAAGGTCGTCCAGGTTGTAGATGCCGGCGGGAAGAGGCACTTGGCGGCCAACGGCGTCAAATTCCTGCCGGCCAAAGTGGGGACTTACAGTTTTGTTCAGATCAAGCAACAAAGAGAAGCGGTTACCTCATAAAAGCGACATGCGGCCTGGTTTGGGTCGCTGTGGCGTTGGGCACGAATGTATGATGCTGTTAGACTATGGCACTTGCTGTCCACCTCTTTGCCGAAGCGGAGACTGCTT